>NC_142531.1:2762500-3062500 GCF_964205215.1 Stylophora pistillata
CCAACCATGACTCTTCTGTTCTTTCCTTACGTAGGAAATTAAAAAAAAATTAGCAAACCATGGCCAAATTTCTGGTGTTAGTATTCATTGGTCTCACTGGAATTTCTTTCGGCTTAGGAGCAAACAGTAAGTATTTCATTTCTCTTAATATAAAACTAAAGGTTCGAAATACCTCGTAATGCCTTCTGCAGACGTTTGAATATGATAAATGACACTACACTGCTGTTGCTTCTGTATAGGCGTTTCGTTTTCTTAGCAGCATTATATTTGTTGTGGCCAAGTGTATCAGTCCAGATAAGTCATGAGAAATGCTACCGAATAACCCATCAGACCGTCTCGTTGCCTCGGGCATTCTTTAGAACTGGGTGTGCTTTGAATAGAAGTGTTCCCTCCCAAGAGAAATGAACCACTACTCCCCCGCCCCCTCCCCCCATACAGAGTAAGAATTTTGGTTCCTTGGGTTTGTTATAAAAGTCGAACAAAGGCATTCGAAATTACTTTCCTGGATAACGTTTAAGGATTTAATTTTTCTTTTATTTTATAATTCCAAACGATCTCAATTCTCAACGCGCAGAATTTAGAAAAAAAAAAAAAAGATAACCTTATCAGTTCTTCATGTAAGTTTTCTATATGTTAAAAATATTATTTCCCCTTTTCAGGCTGGAGCTACTGCAGTAATTGTGCCGATGGTAAGTCGCTGCTGGTGCCTTTCTTGATGTTTAAATGTCGAGTTCGATGGTACTACTTCTAGGTCAGCCCCTCCCCCCCCCCCCCCCCAGCTGTAGTTTTCATATACCCCTTGAATATCTCATCAGGGCTCGTGATTCGCGGTGTAGAGAGTATTCCACAAAAAATGAAGGGAACTTCAACCCATCGCCCCACTATTATTTGGTGACATGACTGGCTATCCATAACTACTTTAACATTATTCCCTTTTTGACAAAGAAAAGGGCCCCTTAGTACTTATTAACCCACTCCCTTGAGTAACGTTTATTACACTTTTCTTGTGTCAAATTTCTAAACTTTCTCTGCCATTTTAGGTCCGTTGAGATGGACAGGCGACTGCGCCTCTGGGAAAAGCCAATCTCCCATAGACATTTCCTTGACCAATGCAACCTACAAGTCGTTCTCAGCCTGGAACTTGCAAAACTACGGAAGTACACTCTCTGCTAAGTTCACTCAAGAGAACACTGGCTCTGCTCTAAAGATAAACCTACCAGATAAAATATTCTTCGTCAATGATGGAGGCCTCGTTGGAAACCACACTGCAACTCAATTTCACCTTCATTGGGGACCCGACAATGGAAAAGGTTCAGAGCGCACTCTGAATGGCGAACATTTTGCTGCTGAGGTGCGTACAGAGAAAATTTCTCTGCAAACTCGCATTTGTCATTTCTTAATGAAAGACTTGACGTTATAAACTGTTCGATAACTCTCGCATTCAAGGCTTTCATGTAGATCCAGCATTCAAGAAGCCGAAATTCTATTAATAGCATTCAGACAAATTTTTCATCTTGGCATTGAGGGGGAGGTTAGATTCATTTACGAATACATGCCAAGGAAGGGGAAGTTATGGGCACCATCACCAACATTTCACCTAACATTCCTGATCGTTCCTTTGACTCAGATCCATTTTGTCAACTCCAATGTCAAATACCCAAACTTGACCTACGCCGCTGCGCAGTCTGATGGTTTGGCTGTCCTTGGTGTCTTCATTGAGGTATTTGAGTGCTACATCATGATCATGCGCCGGGATGCATAGGATATAAAGATCATTCGCAACTGAATCTTCAGTGGCATAACATTGGAGAATCGGCAAAGACCTAGAGAAACGTGAACTAATGTTACAGTCGCGCACCAAATTATGTAGAAGTTCCAGTCTAGAGGTTGTAACAAAAGTAAGGAGTCCTAAAACTTTTGTGCGCATGCATGGCCTTAAATCTGAAAATTAATTCTTTCGTTTCAAGGGCAAAAGTCTATGTACTGTCGTCTTTACTACATATTTGTGCCCATTAGATTCACGTGGTGTTTCAAAATGTTTTTCAATTTCCCTTAATTGTTCTCCGTTTTATCTCGTACAGATTCAGCATCAATTTCTAAAAGGAACATTTGCCAAAACGATAGATCAACAACGGGAAAGTACTGATAACACAGGAAATCGTGATTTCATAATTAATTTCTCTGAACCAATTGTGTGAACTTCGTAGACTGAACAATTTAGATATGGAGATATGAAATTAGATTTCCAACAGCTAATAGAGAGTGAGTGAAAATGAATTCTCGAGTTAGCCTAATAATTATTCCTTAGGAATAAATCGACCCATTCTGACAATGTTCGATATTTATATGATGTAACCTTCTATAATATCTTTCCCTTTCAGGTGGGAAGTGCAAATTCTGCTTACGACAAATTCCTCAATTATACGTTAAAAGTTGTTAACGAAAGTAAGTCTATTTCTTCTGTTACTCACTCATATTAGGTATATTAGGTTTCTTTTTCACATGCCCGTTACTTCTGGAAACGAAGATCAAATAGAGAGAGTCAGTCAATTTCGTGGTTTGAGGCGACTTTCCGTGGAAGGAGAGAGGTTCTCCTCTGTACCTCAACTCTTGAAATCTCTTCCATACATACTCTTAACCTAAATCCCGACGATTTTTCGGAGAAGGCGGCAGGGTCTCTCGTTTTATCATACCCAAGTGACTTTTCTTTTTCAATTCTCATCTTTTTTATTATTATTATTTTACAAGCACAACTGTAAACATTGCAGCTTTTCCTCTCTCTCCTCTTTTCCCATCCAACACGAGCAAGTTCTACAGGTACCAAGGCTCCCTAACAACGCCGGGATGTTTGGAGTCTGTCACATGGACAGTCTTCCACGATTCCGTAAAGATATCCGCATCTCAGGTGAGCCTTACGATTGTAAAGTGCGGTTTCTATGAAGACGAAAGGAACTAGTGATTCTTCGATATGTTTTCGTCTTCCGGATCAGATAAGAGGTGCTTTCGTGTTTGAGCGCAGATTTGTGTTCGAGAACGAGATCTGACGCCTTTTTCCTTGGTTGCCATAAGCCAAAACCAAAGGTAACACAATATTCTCATTGGAAACAAACGCACGTGACTCAAGGAGCCAATGAGAAAACGAAGAAAACTCCTGTAGGAGTTAAAGATGCGAAAACCAAGATGATCAAGTGGTCAATGGCTTTGAATCTGGTGTTGGTTTTACATAGATTAAGTTTTGTATCAGGAAAAGTTTAATCTGTTTTGAAAAGGCTGTAGCAATCCTGTATTATTCTGTACACTTAATTAAGACTGCCCTGTGGCACACAGCTACTGACCCCAAGTACTACATCTCAGCAGCAAATGTGCTGTCGCTGTTGTTACCATCGTCTTCATTTAGCAGATTTTGGCAGCAGTACGTTAAAAAAATTATTCTCATATAATTACAGGTTGCTGCCATGCGCAGTTTGATGATGAACGACACTGACTACATTGGGTTGAACTACCACCCGACCCAGGCCCTTAACATACGCACTGTGTATGCGAGCTTCGATGTTTCACCTGCCACAGAAACTCCGACGGTTGCTGATTCAGCAGCTGGTGTCAAGATGACCACGGGCCTGTTGCTGTTGATGTTAATCGGTGCTCTATTCTATAATTAAGATGGCTACTTCGCATACACCTGACGCCAATTGACTAAGACTTCCTGTACAGTTAATGTGTGGTATCACCTAAGATATATGGTTGTGATCAATGACAGGGGATTTTTGTTAAATAAGGTTGGTGTATGCACACACTCTTGGAAGAAACTGAAGGAGAAAACAGCAGCAAATTTCATATCGCTTATATCCGCAAGAAGCCCTCCAAAAGATAACCTTTCTGATCATTTGACAAAAACGGCCATCTAAACATGACTTCTGAAGAAGGTTCCTTTTTGTAGAACTGAAAAAACATGACTACGCTGCTAATCTCCCGATTTCTCCTTGTACTGTGTACACCAGCCTTATTGATTCGTTATTGTCTCTACTATAATTTTTAAGCCAACGGAATCTTGTTTTTATGATTTGGTGCTGTATTTAAAGTGTCAAACAGTGATCCAAACTATTTACCACCATCAGTGTGAACGACATTTTGTGGACTTTCGAACCGATTAAAACCGTTCAGTGTGCGATTCGAAATTAATAAAAATTTTTTTGTCTAATTCGGAGTATATTTTTTGAGTTAACCTCTTCGTTGTAAATCGACATTTGGATCTATACCGAGTAAGGATGAACATAAAGCGTAAAATTAAAGAGCAGTGTTTCCGTTATGAAAAGAAACACCACTGGAAAAAACTTATAAATAACAACTCTAACTAAGACCACGGCATAGCAAAGTTCAGATATCAGCAGAAACCTCGCTATTGTCTTCCATGCGCCTTTTTTTTTTTTTCCAGTCAACTAAATATAGTTTTCCGATGTGAATGAAGTACGACTAACAAAAAGTAATTACCTCCTGCCATGCATGCGCATGCGCATTACAAGGTTCCCGGAAAGATTGTTTGGCGGCTCAGTTTCTTAACTCAGTTCGCTCTGACGAAGGGCTAACGCTCGAAACGTCAGCTTTTTTATTCGTTACGGTGGCCAATTTACAATTTCAACTTAGTTGATATAACCAAATGACCTTGTTACCGCCACCGGCGCAGCACCATTGTTTCTTTAGAAACTCTCATCCTTTATTCAGTTTCTTAACGATGGGGTAAAGAAGGAAAGTTCAGAAAAGATAAGCTTACAACTGAATATTTACACGTAAAACCTGAAAGTTAAGTGATTGACACGCCATAACAAGTTCGTCCCGATTACCCAGTCAAAATATGTCGATATTTTTAGAACAATAAGTCTTTATCAGGCGTAGCGGTCTATCAGAGTGTTATTAATGCTCATTTGTCTTTCACACTCCAAGTTCAATTCCCACTCCATCAAACTTCTTTATTTGCTGCACAAACACGGCTCGGCAGTTTCGAGGTAAGCTTTTGTTCAGTCGCAATTTCTCCTTTTAATACCGTAACTCCCTGACGCACTGACTACTCTTGGAGTAAGAAACATTGAATTGGCGGAATCCACTTAAAAGAATTTCGTACGAAGCGGCGCCTTCGGTATCTCGAAGTTGCAGATACGGTCATTGTCACTGCGCACCTCGTACATCGTAGCTAGCATTTTTACCTTAAACCACACAAAAAACTACCGCAAACGGTAAATATTTATTAATCTCAAATCGCGCCGCCTTTCGTAAGAAGAACCAAGTAGTCCTCAACGCTTTACATTAAACTCGTCACTGCTTTCCGTACTCCGCCTTTGGGATAGACTTTTATCAAGTTCTGTCCGGCAGCAAAGGCCTCACTTTGACATACGCCACTATAGGTACCTTTAATTTAGAGTGTGGTTTACGCATAGGGGCTCGAAATCCTTCCTAAGATTATGGTGTCAATGCACCCACTATATAATTTTTTTTTGAAGCATTGCCGAATTTTGTACATTAACGCAGTTGAAGAAATTCATTTCTAAAAACGAGAGTCGCCGAATTCGTTTGAAATTGAGTTAGAGACGCATAAAACCGAAATTAAGACTGCTATCATGAGGCTGTATTATTGCTATGGCAACCTTGAAGGCAACAAAGAATTCAGTCTTTATTGGCCAACGATCGGAATTTCCTTATTCCAGTCTCATAGGAAAGAACGTAAAAGAATGAAAATATCTATTCATCAAAGAATAGGTTCTAAAACTAAATTGAACCATAGAGCACCCGTTAAACTTTCATTCATGTGGCTGTGATTAACGGATATAGTCAAACAACTTTTGAAGAGTCCTTTCCGGTTGTTTAATCAAGTAACCCTAAACAAGTTCAGATATAAAACCACTTCAAGTGTCTCACTTTTCTCGCAGTTGATAAGACAAATGTTGCACCGGGCACACTAGAGCTTTTTCTGTACAAGTAGCGTAAAATAAGTGTGACCCTCAAATTGAAAAACTACCCAAAATTTTTGCAAATCGACAAATTTTCAAAGAACTTGATGTCCCAGGCTGTTGATGACCTACCTTGGTGGCCTCCAAACTTTGGAGGAAGAAATCGTTTTATTATAAGCTGTCATGATATGCAAGATATGTTTGGATAAAATTTCATCGGGAAAAAAATGTTTTAGTCCACTCGTCTGGCTTGGCGTGCGATTGCAGGATTTTCCGCGTCCATCTGACCTGTCTTCTTTCAAGGGAAACTAATCTGAGCGCTGCTTTGATTTATCTGTCTGTGACTCGTACCCTGGGTCTGGTTATCTGGCATCAATTTAAACTGTGAACATATGACTTGAACGAGAAATTCTCCTTCCGTTGCAAGTATTGAAGTTAGCACAAGCAGTGCCGGCAAGCGTCAACCAAAATGTAAAAGACCAGCTGGGAAAAAAGGATCCGTTCCTTCGTAGGAATTCGTACGAGAACTTTCCAATTTCTTTTTAGAGTGAGATTAGTTTTGTGATTGACATATGAATCAATCATCAGTGAAGTTTTAGTTTTGGGAAAAGGATTTTAGTTTGATGCGACCTTTACCAAAATTTGGAAAGTGCGAAATTTTTGCCCATTTTTAGTCTGCGAAAAGTTGGGAAATATTTGAATTCGTTCTGGTACGGCCCGGCCCTGACGCACCTTTGCAATATTTCATTCGACTCCCTACGGCTCGGAGTCTACATGACTACAACATCCTGATAAAACTGATAACTTGCGCCAAAATCGATATCCCTGAATTCTCCTTACAAATTCCCTGTAATTTCAGTTTACCTCGGTAACTCGACCTCTCGTAGATTGAAGCCTCAAGCGAACTAGTTTCCGATTCCCTTCAGGAAATTTTCTAGACCATAAGAACTTAGCATGTGTACAGCCACCCCATCTTTCAAAATGTTGACGTGCTTAGCAAATGTCGCGGATAGATTTACGAGTCAATAACGGAATATCATGTGTCAGAGCTGGCCCGATTTTAATCAATGATTTTGTTGAAAACTTAGACTGCTTCTTGTCAATTAGTGTTTCTTGGTGGGCTCTAAACTTGTTCTTCATTCGCATTTCTTAAATACAAATGTAACTTTCACCATAACAATGCTTTCACGAAAGCTTAACGAGTCGTTAGTTTGAGTTGCTGACTTTGTCCTTTCACAAAAATCCGATTGGTTGTTAGAGAGGCCACCTCCTGTCAATCATTAGCCCCCAGTGATCATTATTCTGCTCGTCACGCAATACTTCGCAACGCTGGAAGGCTCGCATGATTCTCTAGGAATACATAGAAGGTTAGCTGCCTTTGTTTTAGTCATTGTTCTTGATCAAAGAAACATAAGAATAGTGTTGACAATCAGACGCCAGCCTCCCATCTATCCGCCCCCGGAAACGCCCCCTCTTCACGGTGGTTTACTTGTGCAGCAAACAAACTGAAATATTCTCTGTATCGGAGTTACGAGAAGAAAATCCTTCCTTTCTCCTTGTCTCTCTCTCGTCCAAGAGTTCATGGTGGTTGATGTAACGGGTTTTGCCGTTCCCTTGATCAACGGAAGCGAGCGATGATGTGACAGAAGATGAAAACTGCAATAAGAGACTGACCGTTTTTTAATCCCAGGCTTCGTTGTTTTCGCACCTTGTCTCGATTGACACTCTTTTCTAAACTGCTGAACTAACGAACTATGATTTACTTCACTCGTCGTCTTCGAAAAAAGCAGTAATTTCAATTATTCCAAAAACATTTACTCTATGGCGTTGAGAAAACAAAGAAACACTATACATTGAAAATCGCCACAGGGCGCATTAATACGGTAAGCTAGCTTCGTTGTCATTCTCAAAATCTGTGTGTGTTGCAACTAATATTATTAGTTCAAATCTGCCAGACAATCACCTTAACTTAGTTTAGAACCTTAAGCTGTCAGATAAAATAAAAAGGAAATACGATAGGCTATCACTATTTCGTTCACATCGTACGCGAAAGAATGTTCGTGTCTTGCAACTTTTTGCGGGGCGCATGCTTTCCGCGTGTCTCACAGGCTTGGTTTGCATGGATAACATTATGTAACCTGCGTGCACTTGCCTTTCGGTAAAATCCCGACGACTCCCCGCATGACAGAATAAAAAAACAACATTAATTGAGCCCAACAGTAAAATAAACCGTTGCGGAAAACAAAGCCTGTTATGACGGACATACAATAACTAGCACGTTCTTTGGTAATACCAGTATCTCAGGCATAACTAAGAATGTACTCGTACGCTGAGAGTTACATAACCTTGGCGACAGTACAGTTACACGTGGAACTAAGCATTTTCTGTAACCCTCTCTCTCTATCCACTGGATAAAGACCTGAATTGTCATACGGTAGTCTCGATATTGATAAAAACTCACATGATAGGCATGAATGAACATGTGTCCAAACTGCAGAGACGGTCTGCAGTACTTTGACCCTTTCGTTCCAACAGATGATCCATGAATACTAAAATTCTAAACAACTCCTTAGGACAAACAACAAAGAGATGTCTTGATATTAGTTCAGAGAGCAAGCTTTTTGATCTTGACAGTTAAAGGTGAACTCCCCTCCCCACCCCCCACATCTTGTTTTAGACACTGGTCGTTTTCTAAATATTCTCTTTAGCTCTCGCGTCAAACTTCAGTTTTCTTCGACATCTTTGATGTTATTGACTAAAGGAATGAATGCCACCTTACGTAATGCTTGACGCAAATGCGCAAGAGCAATACAGCCATTAATAAAATACTGCGGAAATGAACTCCAATTTTAGTTAATGAATTAAATCCGTGGGTGGCTGGCCATAAAGAATCATAACATTGAAAGGAATAGGTCATGCACGAGTCGGTGCGTGACGCTGACCAATTTGAATTATATTAGGTTTGTTCTACAGATTTCAGAGCATTGCCTATTCCGCCGTCATCTCCTCCACTTCGGAAACGATAACCTGTTGATCACACCCTAAACAACTTCGTAAGGTAACGTTTTCATAAATTGTAATTATTTTTTGCACATTCAAGTATTGAACTCGCTGTAACTGCATCTAGAAGCTACTAATAGTTAATAATCGGCAGAGTTGACAGTTCTTTTACTAAAAAATGATGCTAAGTGTCAGCAGAGACAGAACGCGCTTGGTGTTTCGCATATATTTCGCTCACGATCGCAAGCGCGCTATACGCCTTAGAAAATGTATCTATAACAAATGTTAAGCTGATATCAAATAATTAGGAGGGTATTTTTGTTAACCAAGGTGTTACTTGGGCTAACTATACTGCAATTTCGGCCACATTTTCTGGCGTGCTCGATCTTGTGCACTGGTGGTACTTTAGTAGGCCCTAATACGCGCCCCGCTCAAGTCGTGGCGCGTTGATAGTTTCTGAGAGGGATAGATCGGTTTCACGAACCTTTAATGCTTAACTATTGGTGCGGTGCGAACAAATCTGCAAATTCAAAGCGTTACGTGCTTAGAATTTTTGACGCGACAGATCACTTCCTTTAGTGTATCTCTTTATTAGTTTCCTTCAACCTCTCTAGTCTTAGAAATCGTCTCTAGTCTCACATTGAAAACGTTGATATTATGTCCACGCAATCGTTTGATAAGAAATTGTGACAACCAGCAAATATAACAACCAATCGTCGACTTGAAAAGTAATCTGGGCGAGATTAAAATGATTCATATTCCTGACTGTCCACAAATATTTGCATTCCAATTTTACTACAGATTGTTACATTACCGAAAGTCGCTTAAGAAAAGTACAAGGGGAATTTTAATTCGGAAGGTTTTATACAAATCTTAGTTGGGCTGTGGACTACTAACTCCAAGTGTACTTATCCCAATTGGTATGCTTGATCAGACAGCAAATTCCAGAGTAAAGTGATTAATAGTGCAACACGATATGCGTGAAGGGACAGCGTTTCAAGGACGTGATAATGAAATTGAAGCTATGTGTTAGCCATTTGAGTAGCTGCGCTCTCCTTCGTGTACCTTCTAATTGCACCCACTTCGCTCATGGATTCAAAAACATGTTCGATAAATTTTGTTTCTATCGAACTCGATGTATGCTTCTGCCACATGACACATAAAAAAAGACTAAGAACAGATTGTCTAATGTTTACTGGATGATTCCTAACTCTAATTTGATAGATCGCTCTTTCGAAATCCATAATGCTTCCTTATTAAATAATTCATTTACGAAGCCTGATTTGAAGACGAGTTTCTTTTTCTGGATAAGAATTAAGGCTGCAGTGTAGACAGGGTAGAATTCTTTGTCTTGCACCACTAATTTTTAAAACCTGTGGTTGCAGCACTTGATAAACAGATCATTGCAGGCTTAAGCACGTTGAAAAATAGACAAGTGGTTCTTTGACTGTATGACTCTAGGTGGGTCAATAGACACAACGGCGCCAACGTTTTATTATTTTTACTTAATTTAATTTAATTTTTTTTTAACAGAAAAACTACCTGTTGCGCAACCAGTTAAGAGTCAACTGATCCGAGTAATGTTATTGCGTGAACAAATAAATAGTCATTTCGTTTGTGATCGTTAAAATTCCTTCATACCGTGCGATGAATCTCTCTCTCTTAGAGCGGAACAGCAATGAAAGGCTGAGTGAAGTGCTTGCTTTGGCCATGATTTCATGGGCCTTGATGATTAAGTGCATAAAGTACATCACTTGGTTGAAGAACCATAAGGTTAACCGTGTTTTCTTCGGAGCCGAATATTTTTAAAAAAGTAGGTGTCTTGTATGCAGAAGCATGAGTGGTAACTATTTCAGTGTCTGTCAATATCGTGTGCTTCTAACCACAAAACCCCAGATGTCAACTTATCAATGTCAAATTGTGCTTAAATTAGTACTAATTTGCTCTCATATTTAATGTTGATGAACTTTTTATGATGAACTTTATTTATGTGTCAATTATAAAATAGCAGTAATAAAACCACTAAGTAAGGACACAACAAGATTATTTAGATAAAACAATAAATGACTAAGTGTTAATATACGATTAAATAGCATAAAATATACGAATAAATAGCATAAAATTTGTGGTCAGCAGAATTAGGCTAGGGGACCTAGACGTGGTGGGGGGGGAGGGAGGAATAGTCTGAGCCTAACTAAGATATAACTAAGAATCATGCACTGCAAAGACGTGGGGGGGGGGGGGGAGGAATAGTCTGAGCCTAATTAAGATATAACTAAGAATCATGCACTGCAAACCAAGCAGCCCACACAGCCACCATCGTCCATTAACATTTTCAAATCCAGTCCTCTAACTCTTGATCAGCAGGGATTTGCTAAAGCAAAGGCATAGAAAAAACCAGGAAAGATTTATTACTCGACGTTTCGGGGTCATCGTGACTCCATTATCAAGAGACTAGTTTAAAAACATGCAAATAAGGAAAGGTACAAGAATAGCATAAATTCGCATATATTCGCATGCGTAAGCCAACACTGAACGTGCAAACGGATTCCATCCGCGCCAAGGTGTTTGTTTAAGCCGTTCAGTCTAATTTATGCTATTCTTGTACCTTTCCTTATTTGCATGTTTTTAAACTAGTCTCTTGATAATGGAGTCACGATGACCCCGAAACGTCGAGTAATAAATCTTTCCTGGTTTTTTCTAGTCCTCTAACTGCCCTCTTAAAACCCGCTAGTGAATTCAATGTCCTAATACGGGAAGGTAGCTTAGCCCATAGCACAGGTCCTAAATACCTAAGGGAATGTCTGCCGTAATTAATAGAGTTAAATCTTGGAATAGTAAATTTTTTAACTCTTAAGTTATACACTGTGTGATTTGCTGAAAATAAATCTTGTAAATAGCTTGGTGCTAGCTTAAATTTTACTTTATACATGATGGTCGCTATATCTTGCAATCTACGGTTCACTAGGGTGGGCAATTTAGCCCATTCTTACAACTGCCTATAGTTAGCGTTTCAGTCACGAAAAACTGCCCTGAGACCTCTCTCCTGGACATGCTCCAGTTTTTTTGCATCACTTCCCCTACAAAAGTGCCATACAGTACTGCAGTAAGTCAAATAGGGCAAGACTGCAGCCTTATACAGCTGCAGCTTAGCAGTGGTTGGTATCAAGTTGCGCAACCTTATCATTACTCCCACTCTCTGACTAGCTTTTTTGCAAATCTCACTTATATGGACATTAAAGGTCAATTGAGAATCAATGCGTACACCTAATAATTTAATGTTCTGATAGTGGGATACTCTATTACCGTCTATTTTTTTAGCAAGCATCTTTTTGCTTGCTAATGAGCATGCTACCATATTTGGTAAAGTTTCCCTGTAAACAGTTCTTTTTATACCAACTTGTTGCTGCAACTGCACTCTCCTGTAATCTTGTTTGGATTAGCTGGACATCTTTACTTGCTTCGAAAAACTGGTGATCATCCGCATACATGGAGATATTCGACTTCATTACATAAGTCAGATCATTCTGATAAAGATTCCACATCAAAGGCCCAAGAGAAGAGCCTTGAGGGCACCCTCTTACCACCTTCCTCCATCCGCTTGTTGTGTTCCCTAGCTTCACTCTTGCTCGGTGATTTTCAAAATATGATGCCATGAGTTTGAGGCTGACATCATCAAAACTGCATGCTCTTAGTTTAGCCAGCAGGAGTGGTGGGAACAGACAATCAAACGCCTTACTCATATCTGTTGACAACACACCAACACACTCCCCATTGTCCAATGAGTGCCTCCAGCTCTCAGTCAGGTATAACAAGGCAGTCTCGCAACTGTTCCTCTTTCTATATGCAGTCAAATGGTCACACAGGCGATTATTATAGTTACCAGTGATTTGGGAAGAAAGGAGTTGCTCAAAGATTTTATTAATAACAATTTGCACAGTCACAGGACGATAGTTTTCTTTTTGCAGTTGATCGTCTTTCTTGTGAACTGGGGTCCATTCTCCCTTCTTCCAGTCAGTTGGCCAATGCCCCTGCTCAATGCAGATGTTAAACAGATTGGCAAGTGGTACAGCCAATTCACTAGCCCCAGATATAAGTGCTCTCGGGGGGATTAGGTCCCAGCCCATAGCCTTGCCTAGCTTCAGCTTTTTAAGCCTGTCCTCTACTTCACAAGGTTTAACGCTTTGGGAGGAGAAGAACTGACTATTATCATGGTTCGCCGCCCTTATGGCCATCAAACTGCTGTGATTGTCAAAATCACCCAGAGAGCACTTATTTGTATCCAATTGGCCAATACCATCAGCAATTGTTGCAAAATACTCCCCAAAAGCCTCGGAGATGTCAACCTTATTACTACTAGCTTGCCCATTGACATTAAGCTTAATGTCTGAGACTTGCCTGCAGTTTGACTTTGATGACAAGAAGGGCATAAAAGTTTTATAAAAGTCTTGTGGTTTGTTCTTAAGATCCTCGGCTTTCATTTTCCAATAGCTCTTTATTGCTTTCCTACGCAGTCTAGTCGCCTCATTTCGAAACTTTTTAAGATTGATCAAGTCCTCTGGAGCATTTGTCCTCCTGTATCGCCTAGCAGCCCTGCGTCTTCCCTCGAATTGCCTCCTTCCACTTTGAGTTCATATATGGTACATCCTGATCTCTGACACGCATTTGTTTAAATGGCATATGGTCATTGACAATCTCCGTCAGTAGTGTACTTACAAAACCAACCCGATCCTCCACACTATCGAAAACTTCCCCAACATGCTAAGGTGCTGAATTAAGGTGTTCTTGAAATTTCTCCTTATCAAAGTTCTTAACTGAACGGATTTGATAATTCTAGGCTTGACTTTAGCTGCTGTGTCTTGCATGAAGCCATACACTAGTGGGTGGTCACTAAGACCCGGTTCGTAAATCCCACTCTGGACAAATAAATGAGCTTCATTAGTCAAGATAACGTCAATGAGGGTCTTGGTAGTCTTACCAGCCCTAGTTTGAATCCTAGTTGGCTCCGTAATTACACACTCAAGTCCATGGGTCTCCTCTGTATCAATCAACAACTTGCGTTGGAAATTTACTTTACCTAGCTGAGGATGCTATTAAATGAGGTCAGCAAATATTTGACATAACCTGACAGGGCAACACGTCAGTCATTAAACTGCAATGACATGTTATTGATACTGGCCCTGAGTCAAAATTAAACTAACATTTTGGGAGAAAAATAAACAATTCTGAGCACTTGATACACAAATTGGAAAAGAACCCTAAATGAAATTGACTCCTCGACATTTGCGAAGAAGAAATGAAAGAAAGGAAAAACTGAACCCGAATGTTGCGAAATGAACGAAGCACAGTGGAGGAGGAATATAAAAGCAATAAACCATTTATCTTTGACGTCAACCCTTCACTTAATTTTGAGGTTTTTCCTAAACTTGTGCTTCTACCCCCATCAGCTAGTGAACGCTTCCAGAGACTTTCTTTGGCAAAGTGATCAAAGCTATTCAAGTGTTAGTTTGGCGACTTAATGTGTTTGTCGTCACAATCAGCAGACGTCATTGAATGCGCAAGATTTTGAAATCTATTTTCAAGGCGATTTTTAAGGCACTAATGAATGGTTAGAAAACATAGCGGTAAACCAACATAGTTTGTACCGAGGAAATTGACGCTTCATCGTTAGCATATGCTTTTCTTTGAAATCTGATAATTATTTATTTTCTGTTGTATGTGCGAAGACATCTTTTAAGATAGACCCTGTCCCGAAAATTAGGAAAATGTAGCAACCCACTGTAATATTCGTAAAGCAAATAAATCTGATGCATTTAAATTGCCTGTGCACGTAACACTACGAAAACTTTAACGTCTAAAAATCCAACCAAATCGGTGTTATTTTATCTTGTAACGAAACGTGGTATTAGGTAGCAAGGTGAGTGGGAAACGATGTAACCGTGATCAGACGTACAATAACTCAATTGTCGACGAAAACCGGCTCAATGATGTGTTAACCTATCTCCTTCTAGCCGTCAGGAATATGTCCTCGTATCAACCTTGACTGATACACTTCTCCTCTAACTCATGTCATGTTTGCTAGAATGCGTTTGACCTTGAAAGGACAAGGCACTATTGTGAAATTTCCTCTAGGAGTAATACCGCTTTTCATACACCCTTCCGAAACAATTACTTAAACAATTCGTGGTTTTCTCTTAATTGTGTTCATTGTTCGTTAGTACTTATGAAAACGATCCAGAGTCCTATGTTCTGCTTTCTGAGTATCAATACTGAACATGCGTAACTATGTCGTCTGTCAAGTCCTGAACATATGACAACGCAATTAAACACATTTTGACGGGTGAGGTGGTTTATGGAATGAACATATTAAGTAGTTTTATTGTACACAAATAAAATATAGTCTCGCATACGCACTACCAGTTTAAGGCAATAAAATAAAAATTAATCTCTCGATAAGTCGGCAATTTAAGATATTAGAAGCACCTTATGAGATGTTTCTCTTTGACCGGCTAAACAAATTTCTGCTCGTTGATATAGAGGAAAACAAAACATTACTCATATGTAATTAAATATTAAATAGCGACTGCATATAAATGCGCTTGTATTAAATTGAAAGTGCATCCGGTGAAGTTTTCCACTGCTCGCTCTGTCAACGAGACACTGTTACCTGCCGCCAAATCCCCCTTAGATTTTAAATTTTTTTTCAACCGAAAAAAGGTTTGAGTAATCTAATCTTCGGAAAGTAATGTTTTCGGGTTATTTTTTTTCAACCAAGAGAAAGTTTAATGAAAGCGAAAACTAAGCAAGTCTGGACAAATGTCTGTTTGGACCATGGCATTATAGTTTTCCTCACATTATTTCAAAGACTGTATATGATTTCCTCTGTTTGTTTCAATTTTTCAAAATCTCTCATAATATTTCTTTTCTGTAATTTTTCTTTTCAGATTTAGGATAATTATGGATCGCCTTCTTTTGACTGTGTTCCTCTGTGTTAGCTTGGTGCCGCTTGTTTTCAGCGCCGGTAAGAATCCGTAATTTTTACAGCAACTCTTGCCATTTATTACATATGTACTTATGAATAATGTACACGTTTTTTCGCTCCTTCCTTTTCGCCGTTGCTCAAAAGTGGACTTTGAAATTTGTTTGATGTCTACGACCCTCTCAGATCCTTCAGAGAGCTATTTGGCCAACGTTAAAGTCTATGATTTCATGTTTCGGTTATGAGTTTTGTATCTCTACTCTACAGAATAAACACCCTAAAGTAATAAGATTGCGATTTGCATACTTTTTTAATCATGTGTTAAACAATGATGTCAAACCACTGGATATAATTTCATTTAAATTTTCTTTGTGATATCAAGAAACTCTCGGTGTTGCAAGTACGCTGAAGTTTATTTCAGAAATCTGTGGTGCAGTAGTTGCACCCGGAACTAACTAGACGCTTGCTTGCCAAGAAAAATCTGATCAGCGTTCGAAATTCACTCCTTAACTAGTACTTTGAGGGTCCAAAATTAATCTATGAATTAGAAAATTAGATTAAAGCTCAGTTTTTCCAAAAACGATAATCCTGAAAAGATTCCAAGGTTCACGGTGGATAATATGAAATCAACATCTGTATAATATTGACTCTTGAGCAGACATTTCCCCAGAATTCCCGTTGACTCAGTAGCTTACACTCTGAACCTGTTTGTCATAATTTTATTTTTTGTGCTCATAGATTATGACTACGTCGTAGGTGGGGAAAAAGGTAAGATTCTTTTATGCTGTTTCCCTTGGTAATCCTTAATTCCAGTTTCTTTTTGGATCGATTGGTTATCTTCTCATCTACGAAACAAGGATATCACTAATATTTTACGAGCATTCTGAGTGCATATTGAATTTTAGATGGCAAATACTTAACAAAGTGCGAAGCACCGAGTTGGCTCTCGTACCCAACAAGTGCGACTGGAATGACTCTTTATTTAAATTTTACGCCTTTCGTTAATTCTAATGAATTTGTGTTAACTCTAAAATTGAGAAAAACTTGGGTGAATAAGGTTCCATACAGGTATATAAACTGCTAACCAATCAAAACACTCGAAATGCAATATTCGGAGTTGAAAATGTGATAATACTTGGTATGCAGTGATTTTACACTGTCTTCCGAGTGTTCAACGTATTTAAGGATGCCTCAATCCACGAGTGGGTAAACGTTTTTAGACAAGTCTTTTTTAAGAAAACGACAAAACTTTTGAGTTTGAAAGACATGTTTCGAAAGAAACCTCTGTCATCTTCCGTTCATTAACAAAGCGTTACAAGTTGAATTTATAAGTACATGCTAATTAAGTCTTTTTACCGTAAAGAGATTACAATCAAGTTGTTAGACTCCATAACTCCAAGTTTCTCCGAGAAAGTCAGGCCAAGATAGAAAAATGAGATATTCCAACTCACACTCAAAAGGCCTACGATTTCCTTCAAATTTTCTTTGTAAAACTGAACTTTGCTTTATATTTGAGCATCACATACCCAAGTGGGACTTAGAGGCAAGTACTTTGGAGAAACAAAGTTTGCTATAACTTTCCACACGAGCTCGTAATCATCCAAATACAAACTAAAATAATTGTCTAGAATTACCTATGATATAATAAAAATTATTGCTGCTCTTAGCTTATGAGCGTATTTCTGTTTTTTTCAGGCCCTGGAAATTGGACAGGGATATGCGCAACCGGAAAGAAGCAATCACCGATTAACATAAAAATGGCTACAACAGAATATAAAGCGATGCCCAAATTTGTTCTCAAAAATTACGACATGATGCCTAAAGACAACTATACCCTCACTAACAACGGCCATACTCTGCATGTTGGATTCCCTACTAATTTCTTCAATGTTAGCGGCGGGGGATTGGAAGGAGTTTTTACCACCGCGCAGTTTCACTTTCACTGGGGGAAAACTAATAACGAGGGATCAGAACACACTATGGACAAGGCATACCCTGCTGAGGTTGGTAAATAAAGAACGTACTTAGTACTCACCAACTGAGTGCAGGCTCTTCGTGTTGGTGTCAACTTTTAGTATACTTCATTAAAAATTAAACTTGACCAATTGTGAATCCGGATTAATTTACCAATCGAACTTTATTTCTTCAAAGCTTGTTTTTACTTTTTTCTCCAACAGATACACTTTGTCAGCTACAACACCAAGTATGCAGACTTAGGCACTGCAGTTCCTAAATCTGATGGTCTTGCAGTTCTTGGAGTGTTCATTGAAGTATGTGGAACATCCCTTTTTTTACTTATGAGATTTCCAATTATTTTTTCTGATATTATGTTATTTATTTCTTTATAGGTTGGAGGTAGTGATAACCCAGCATACGAATTTCTGAAATATGCCGAAGATGTCATAAAAGGTAAACAAGAGTATGTGATTTTATTTTATGTTTAACATTCTTAATTCAAAGCTGAACTGGTAAAAAGAAGTAAGTAAAGAAGTGGTAAAAACGTATGCATATAAACAACATAAACTTGAGGTCCTTCATTTTAAATTTAAGCTCAAAGTTTTTTACCAGAGCTTTATTTTATGTGGCCACCAAAATATCAGTTATCGTTTTCTTTCAAGTCGTGTCCCGAGTCATTCATCTGTTTATTGATTCAGTTTTTAAATCTCTAAGCGTTTACTTATACACGTTTATTCATGAATTCCTTTCTCGTTCTAGCTACAGTTCGTGATCGTGTCCTGCACTCACCTATTTGTATTTCCACTGAGCCAGACGTTTCTTCATCATTACTCAAACTATTGGCTATCCATACACTTATAAACGATACCGAATCACATAAGTGGTCGTACAGAGTGTCGTCTATACCAGCATTTTATTTCACCTCACACCATCACCCCTAAATGAAACATAAGGACTTGGGATTTAAGAAAGTGATGTTTAACTGGGGAAGTTCCTGATAGTGGAACGAATTTTCCCAGAGAGCATGCACTCTGATGCCAGGATGTAAAGAGTTCAGTAGTTTCCTAATGTTTGGGCAGGCAGACGTTCATCGGAGGAGGGCAACAACTTTCCTGTAATTGACTGCGCAGGAGATAATAATTAGAGAGATTTAACACTTGTGCGCGTTACGACTTGGCTAACGAGTTTTTATATTAATTCTCACAGCATCGAATAAGACTAGTATTATGCCATTCAAGCTGGAACCGATGTTGCCAGACACACGCGACAAGTTTTTCCGTTACAGTGGATCTTTAACCACTCCCACGTGTGATGAGAGCGTCACCTGGACAGTCTTCAACGACAGCGTCAAAATATCAGAGACTCAGGTGTGTTATTTGATTTTGATTCTTTGACCGCTACGAGTAGCGACGCCAAGTGGAACGACAGTGTTTAACTTTGTAAATATTTGTGAACATTCGATTCAGTAATTTATTGAACTCTCCAGAAATGTGTCGTAGTTTGTAACTCTCTTCCCTCCTTTACTGGTGTTGCTTGTGACTCCCCCCCCCCCCCCTCTAAAAATGCAAGGTCAGGTATGGTTCAAGAACACAACCAAAGGAAAAGACCTCTTTTCAAGATCTTTTTTTTTTTTTTTTTTTTTCAGGTCTTCCTTCGTAACTTTTTATAAGAAATAAATTCATCGCATGATGAGCAATGCCAAAAGCCATTGGTTTATATGTGGACGGCTGTTTTGAGGATATGGCCTTCATTAAGCTTTCATGGGTGTTTAGCCATTTTTAGGGGAGGGAGAAGGTGAAAGTGAAATTCTCTTTTGGACGCTCCTTCTTAACAGGGAGAGGGGGGGGAGAAAGGGAGATCTTGAGCAGTGGTCAAAATGCAATGAGTATTAACATCATTTTTTTTGTCTGTAGATGGACTATCTGCGTAAGCTCGAGTTCACGAGCGGTTCACCTATGGTTAACAATTACCGTCCAGTTCAGAAGTTGAATGACCGCAAAGTTTATAACAGTTTCGAAAAACCTACGTCAACCGTAGTAGCTCCAACAACAGTAGCAGCTCCAAAAACAGTAGCAGGTGCAGGCATTCTTGACATCAGCGTTGGTCTGTTCTCACTGATGCTGTTCACCGCACTGTTTGGTGGTTAACCTTTCGCGTTGCTCAAATGTAATTTTGTTCTTTTTTTGTTTTTTGTTTTTAAGTTTTACGATCATCATTAGTCTTTTAGGCAGAAGTTGGTAAACTAAATGTGCTTTTTACTAATGTGATTTAGTTTTCTCGGTATTTGGAAAAAAACAATTAGCTGGTTAAGAGATGACTGGTACCTTTGTATTTCAGTTCATTTGTTGGTGGCTAATTGACAGCTCGCCCAATGTTCTATTAACCACATTAGAAGAGGTGACGTCGATATCCACAATTTATACAGACTTATCTACTCGCTTAGCTCATTTTTCCAATCAGAGATGACTTGGACACATGCAAGGAAAATGTTCGTCAGAATTCAATTTTTTAATGTTTCACCGTGTGTTTTAGTACGACGTTTCTTGCGTGCTTTGTTAACGTTGTAGTTCACCCACAATGCTCATAGACTTTGAGTAAATATTTTGTTGCACCTACAAAATGTCGACGTTGTGTTACCTATTGATATTTTCTAATACCTTGAGCAAAGTGCGACTGACGGCAAAGAAATCCTGGTGAATCAAAAAATTTAAGAGGCAGAACAATAGCTCTGCGCGTATTTTAAGACTCAAAACCTGAAAGAAACGTATTCAAATGACAAGAATCCCAACACGGCGCTACCACCGCGTGCAGCTACACGGAGAAAATCTGAAACTTGCGTTTTTGTAGGCGTTAACGTCACGATTGTTTAAGCTCTCTGAATTATTCCCTTTGAAGGTACTTATGTACTATTTCATCTCTAGACGTTAGAAGCAACTCATTCTTTTCCTAGTGATACCTGATGAGATTTGTAATATATTCCGTATAAGTAAAAGGGGACTGGTAGATCTTACAAAAAATTTAGTTGTATCGGGCATTTTCCGGCAAGATTAAAACCAGATGTTCCTGAGAATGAAGACCCTATCCCCGGTCTCCTTCTTCCTCCTCTTCTTGGTCGGGAGGATCGAAGACCGGACCCAAGAAATTGGCGGAAATAAGCTGCTAAAGGAACAGCCTCGCTAAGTACCCAATGAAAACGTCAAGGGAAGCTACTATGAAGAGTCATTTTCGTTACCCACAATCTGAGACATTCATTCCAATAGACTAACCACTTTTCTGATTTAAACGTTTCATGTTACACCTAAATTAGAGTCGCTGACCAGCAGAAATAAGACGAGGATTCTCGCACTGCGTGCTTGATGGAGTTCGTCACCAAAAGGAAAATGACTGAATATCCCATGAAAACTTTTACCTTGCTTCATTACACAGATTCATATTGACATCATGATAAAAACCACTTATATCTTGAGATGTTTTCCAAAGTTAAAAATTTAGTTGAATGCCAAAATTTGGGGAATCGTTAAAAAAAGCTTTTGACTAGCCAAGTGTGCCTTTTGTCCCCACGTACAAAGAAAGCCGCATGATAGGTGCGAACCCTAGGAAACTTGTCGAAGTTTCTCGTTGGGAGCGAAAACAATAACGAAAACAGCACGAGCCACGGTAGACATAAAACACTGTATCCACTAGTCGTTTAACTTCCGCAAGTGATAAACGAGTAACTTCGCATAACAATATCGATACATTATCAGGAAAAATTATAAGGAGAATAGACAAATTCATCATCAAAAGGGTTTCATCTTGATTAATTTACCAGGAAACGAAGCCATATGTGAGAGTCAGAATTCATCCCGCACTTTGAATTGTTTAAAATCTGTTTTCCATTGAAAAGCTGCGTTTCGCGCAACAGCTGATTTGTGATTCTTCGTAAAACTCGATTTGTCCTGTAATGTGAACACTGATATAATATTCGGCACTAATTCCGCTCAAATTATTTTGGTTGTTAAAGAAAACAACTCTTTAGGGTGCTGTGTTGTTTACATTCGTAAATAATGATTGGAAGACTGAACAAGGTAAATGACGCGTGAACACTCTGCGATAAAAGACGTCGACGCGAATCAGTTTATTACTTTCTCTTTGCACCTCCTCCACTTCGGACACAAGGAGCGGAACACTGAAATGAGTTCTTTTTCAAGGAAAAATTATAATTTTTGAGCAATTTAGCGATAGGAAGTGAGTAATTCTAGAGGTTAGTGACATTTAATCATTAGCCTGCGTAGCTGGCGATGCTGCTCGATTTGAAAATTTGAGTGAACTCTATAGACATCTGCATTTGGCTGAAAAGATGAAAAGCCGTTGATCAACTGTAAGCTAATGGAAAATACCGAAAAGTAAGCCTTCCAACTTTAACAGCCTCCTGGCGCGACTCTGTTTGAAAAACTTAAGTCAAAATAATTTTGCGTGGGAAACTAGATTTCATTTTTATTCACTGTTTAGAGGCTCATAGACGATACCTAATGTTACGGAACACACGTGGCTACATGACTCGCTATTTAAATATGTTAATCGGTGGAGTGATGAGTTATGCAACAAGATAAGCTGGTGAGAGCAGAATCAGTACAAAAAAAGTAAAAAGCAAGAGTATCGATCGTGCTTTAGTTTCGCCCCTCAAATCGAAACTGCATGCACGTCACCAGAGGTTTCGAATCACTTGACCATCCAAAGGAGTTAGTCTCCAACCTTTGCCTATGGTTGGAAATTGTGTTACCAGATATGACCCGCTCACAGCTCTTTTTTATTTCAATTAAATATTTTCCGCCGACGACAGCATAAAATCGAACCAAGCAATATCTTCGAAAATCGATAAAAATAGATACAATTTTTCAAGAAAAGTTTTGAAACAAGTTACTCTCCTAGAGAGATACGAGACTTTAAGTTTAGTTCTAAAATCACTCGTTTTCGTTCAGGTTAAGGTAACTATAAACCGTTTTCTGCTGCCTGTTTTCATTTGTGTCAGCTGAATGGCTCTAAGTGTTTTCGTGACCGCCGGTGAGTAAAAACAACTTCCTCTCCATTAGGCCGGTTTCAATTTGAACTTGAATTGAAGGAAAGTGTATGAGAATGAGCTGAAAGAAAAAATATCAGAACTTATCTGTGCTTTACATTATTCTCTTGAAGTAAAACTTTAAACGTCATTTGTGAAGCCTCGGCTTCTTGTGCTTCTCAAAGCACCACCATATTAAAGTGGCACTCGTCCAGCCACGTTACCAGGTCAATACCTGATTTGTAATTTATTCAATTCGAGTGATTCATGATATTTTCATTATATTTCATAGATTCGTGGTCTTATGATGTGACATCCCAAGATTGTAATACTTTAAACATATTCCAAACGACTATAACATTCATTTGTATAAAAGATTTTATTGCTTCTATACTATATTTTGTCTACTCCAGCGTTATCGCGACTCCTTTTATTTCTGTTCAGAATGATTGTTATTTCACATTAAAATGTTGTCTTAGCCGTCTTAAGATTAACGATATAACTCTTCTGTTCTTTCCTTAAGGTAAGATAAAGTCTGTGTACAAGCCTATTGGCCCATTAGGCCGGTTGTTAACTCCGGTTTCTGTAGCATAAAGCGACTAGGAGTATTTCTACTTCCCTGGATGGGATGCAGTCCATCGCAGGGTTACCCCCAGCATTAAGTTGCCGTTACCCATTTTAACACCTGGGTGAAGAGAGGCACAGTGAGAGTAAAGTGTCTTGCCTAAGAACACAACACAATGTCCCGGCCGGGGCTCGAACCCGAACCACTCGATCCGGAATCGAGCGCACCAACCATAAGCGCACCAACCATGAGTGCACGAACCATGAGCGCACCAACCATATGCGCACCAACCATGAGCGCACCAACCATGAACGCACCAACCACGAGCACACCAACCACGAGCGCACCAACCGTGAGCGCACCAACCGTGAGCGCACCAACCATATGCGCACCAACCATGAGCGCACCAACCATGAGTGCACCAACCATGAGCGCACCAACCATATGCGCACCAACCATGAGCGCACCAACCATGAGCGTACCAACCATGAGCGCACCAACCATGAGCGCAGCAACCATGAGCGCACCAACCATGAGCGCACCAACCATATGCGCACCAACCATATGCGCACCAACCATGAGCGCACCAACCATGAGCGCACCAACCATATGCGCACCAACCATGAGCGCACCAACCATGAGCGCACCAACCATGAGCGCACCAACCATGAGCGCACCAACCATATGCGCACCAACCATGAGCACACCAACCATATGCGCACCAACCATGAGCGCACCAACCATAAGCGCACCAACCAAATGCGCACCAACCATGAGCGCACCAACCATGAACGCACCAACCATGAGCGCACCAACCATATGCGCACCAACCATGAGCGCACCAACCATGAGCGCACCAACCATGAGCGCACCAACCATGAGCGCACCAACCATGAGCGCACCAACCATGAGCGCACCAACCATGAGCGCACCAACCATGAGCGCACCAACCATGAGCGCACCAACCATATGCGCACCAACCATGAGCACACCAACCATATGCGCACCAACCATGAGCGCACCAACCATGAGCGCACCAACCATATGCGCACTAACCATGAGCGCACCAACCATGAGCGCACCAACCATGAGCGCACCAACCATGTGCGCACCAACCATGAGCGCACCAACCATGACTCCTCTGTTATTTCCTTACGCAGGAAATTAAAAAAAATTAGCAAACCATGGCCAAATTTCTGGTGTTAGCTATTCATTGATCTTACTGGAATTTCTATCGGCTAAGGAGCCGACAGTAAGTATTTCATTTCTCTAAATATAAAACGAAAGGTTCGAAATGCCTCGTAATGCCTTCTGCAGAAGTTTGAATATGGTAAATGACACTACACTGTTGTTGCCTCTGTATAGGCGTTTCGTTTTCTTAGCAGCATTATACTTGTTGTGGCCAAGTTTATCAGTCCAGATAAGTCATGAGAGATGCTAGCGAATAACCGATCAGACCGTCTCGATGCCTCAGGCAATTTTCAGAACTGTGTGTGCTTTGAATAGAAGTGTTCCCTCCCAAGAGAAATGAACCACTACTCCCCCGCCCCCTCCCCCCTACAGGGTAAGAATTTTGGTCTCTTGGGTTTGTTATAAAAGTCGAACAAAGGCATTCGAAATTACTTTCCTGGATGACGTTTAAGGATTAAATTTTTCTTTTATTTTATAATTCCAAACGATCTCAATTCTTAACACGCAGAATTTAAAAAAAAAAAGATTACCTTATCAGTTCTTCATGTGAAATTTCTATATTTGAAAAATATTATTTCCTTTTTCAGGCTGGAGCCACTGCAGTAATTGTGCCGATGGTATGTCGCTGATGGTGCCTTTCTTAGTGTTGAAATGTCGAGTTCGATGGTACCACTTTTGGGTCAGGTGGAAGCCCTCCCCTAGCTGTAGTTTTCATATACCCCTTGATTATCTCATCAGGGCTTGTGATGCGCGGTGTAGAGAGTATTCCACAATAAACGAAGGGAACTTCAACCCATCGCCCCACTTTTATTTGGTGACATGACTGGCTATCCATAATTACTTTAACATTATTCCCTTTTTGACAAAGAAAGGGGCCTCTTAGTACGTATTAACCCACTCCTTTAAGTAACGTCTATTACACTTTTCTCGTGTCAAATTTCTAAACTTTTATGCAATTTTAGGTCCGTTGAGTAGTAGATTTTTGTAGATTTATTTATACTCGAAATTTATGGAGCTTGTCAGGCACCTAGCTTAGATAGCTAATGAATCGAGTAGAAAATAAATGAAATATAATACTAAAAAGTTACAATAAAAGTTCAGAGATAATAAGTAAAATATATGGTTAACCAATCAATTAATTAATTAATCAACCAATTAATAACATTATAAATACACTAATATAGCTAACATGCTATTGAAAAGATAGAATACTAAAACTAGATCCAGAGTAAAAATTACATTAAGTCTAAGAGCTACAAAGGGTACAGTTACATACGTCAAAAGTAATTTTCCTGATACGTGTTACAAACTCTTTTAGTGTTCGCGAAGTTCTTAAGTCATTATTTAAAGAGTTCCAGATTTTTGAACCAAAGTACCTGAAAGTATTTAGCCCATGCTTAGTAGTGTTGACTCTGGGTTGCACAAGAATCAGTTCGCCACGTAGGTTGTGTGAGTTGTTTCTAAGCGTCAGCAGAGTACGAAGTGGATTTGATGTTTTCCCATGAATAACTTTATAAACAAGAATGCACATGTCCTGGACTCTTCTGTTGTGCAATGTGGGCATATTTACTGTTTCAAGTAGAGTACTAGAGGTACTAGTGCTGTTGTTAAGGATTGATCTTAAAGCACGCTCGTTGGGTTTTTCAAGTTTAGCCGATGTTGTTTTTCCACAGTGCATCCACACTGTGGAACAATCGGTAAAATGAGGAAGAATGTAAGCCTTATATAGTGTAAGCTTGGTTTGTAAGCTAAGAAGTTTTCTAAACCGGCATATGATTGCAATTTGCTTGCTAATCTTCTTGCATAGTGAAGTTACGTGATTGTTGAAATTCAGCCGGTCATCTATAAGCACGGCCAGGAGTTTGCAGGTGGTAGAGGGTTGCATAGATGTTCCATCAATCATGAAGCTGATTTTGTCTTCTTGGTTACGTTGGAGGTTTGATTTTGTGAAGACCAAGGATTCACATTTCTTAGCATTGAGGAGTAGGCCGTTGTCCTTGATTCAGCTTGAAACCACAGCTAGTTCAGAATTTAGGATCCTCTGTACAATTCTCGCGTTTGCGTTACTACAGTAAAGTTGTTTGTCGTCTGCATATGCGGATAGTTTGGCTTTTTTAATATTGTAGAACAAGTCGTTTATAAAAATGTTGAATAACTGCGGGCCTAATAGCTGCGTTCCCTTGTGGAACACCTGACCTTATCTTTTCGGTGCGTGAACGAATGACATTTAGCCTAACACATTGTGTTCTGTTTTTCAGATAGTTTGCCAGTAGCTCAAGGCTTTCTAGGCTGACACCGTACGCAGCAAGCTTTTCAAGTAGTAGATTGTGAGGGAGGCGATCAAAGGCTTTGCTGAGGTCAATTAGTGTCGCTCCAATAGTGTTGTTTGAATCTAGTTCAGTTTTCCAGTCTTCAGTCAGTATCAGCAAGGTAGTACAGCAGCTGTGGTTCTTTCGGTAGGCAGTTAGAGTGGCTGGGAAGATAGTTTCAAAGTAAGAGGTTAACTGAGGACATAAGCTTTTTTCAAACACTTTGCTAATTGCAGGCAGAATAGTAATTGGTCCATAGTCTGTTTTGTCCATTGCATCACCATTTTTGAAGGACGGTAAAACCTCCCCGTGTTTCCAGGTGCTGGGTATCTCCTTTCTCATAATCAGTTGGTTGATCAAAGAACAGATCGGGTGGCTGAGACTGGGATAACCTTCTTTCAAAGCCCTAGGAGGTATTAAATCACACCCGGTAGCTTTTCTGATGTTAAGTGACTTTAACAAGTCTGCTATCGTGGATTCGGTTACTGAGGTGAAGTTAAAGACAGCAGTAGAAGAAACGTTGTTCACGATGGTGGAAATACTGGGGTGATTTTTCGGATCAGGCGAGGCCAGTGCGCTTATGCTGAGAAAATGATCATTAAGGATATCTGCAATCTGATTTTGGTCTTGGATGATGATGTTTTCGCTTTCCACTAACTGAATAGACTCAGACATCTGATTTTTGCTGGAGAACAAGAATGGTTTAAACACGCTCCAAAATTCCGAAGGATTTCCGGTAGATGCACTGCATTGCTTGGCAAAGTATTTCTTAATGGCCCTTCTTATCAGGTTTACGACACGATTTCTTTGTTGACGATATTTTTCCCAATCGCTTGGTTCCTTGGTAGTGTAACGTGTTCGTCTGAATTTATTCCTACATCGAATAGGGGCCATCACTTCAGAATTAAAGTAGGGTGGCTTAGGTTTAACTGATTTCCTCTGTACTAGGGGAGCATGATCGCCAAGTACGTCTGTTAGAAGTTTTTCCCATGCCCAGTATACATCATCGATGTCTTCAAAGGTGTTTGCAACATGGAAAGGTATAAAGGCAAGGTCTTCGTTGTATCTTTCCGCATCGAAGTTCTTGAAGTTCCTTCTGATAGTGATCTTGGGGGCCCGTTTGGGATACGCGGCTCTTGTTATGGCTGTAACTCTGGTTGGTGTGTCAATAAGACATTTCAAATTGTAACATCGCACAGGTTTAGTAGATGCCTTCCTAATTTTGGCTCTTTGTCGGGTTCTAGGATGTTACAGTTCAAGTCTCCAAGTAGTGTGTAGTCATCGGAGAGCCTGTTGATCGATTCCAGTAGTCGTTCCAGTTCGAGTGTCCAAATTTCTTTGGTTATTTTTGGCGGTCTGTAAAGACCGCACAGGAAAAATCTTGGCGAGTTCTTTCGGGTTCTGACCTCGATAGTAATTGATTCTAGACCAAGTGTTTTGACGTTTTCAACGCGTTTTGTTAAAAGGTCGGATCTTGCATAAATTATAAGACCGCCACCAAAGTTTGTTCTATCCTGTCGATATAGTTTGTAGCCCTTCACGTAAAACTGGCTGTTTGGATAGGCGTCATCGATTTTGGTCTCTGAAAGAACGAAAATGTCTAATAAATTGTTTCTTAGCATGTTCTTAATCTCAAAGAGCTTGAATCCACCCATGCTCTTTACGTTTAAATGTCCCAACTTCAGATTATTTGCATATCTAAGCATGTTTAATTCCGAAACTTTTGGGACGTCTTCACTTGTCTGAAGTGAGAGGTGGGTTGATTCTTCGAAGAAGGAATCGGAGAATTGGAAAGGTTGTAGGCAAGTCCAGCACGTCCAGTGGGGAACTGTCAAGCTTTTACATTTCAGGCCCGCACATTTCCAATGTGCATTTCTACAGCACTCGTTACAGTTGAGCGGTTTCGTATTTGCTCTTATGGTCTTTCTGCAGACGAGACACTTTTTTATGTCTTTGGTTGAAACGGGGCCAGGATTGGGACAGACTCCACAAAGAAGTAACGTGACGGGATTAAAGGTGGATAAACTGTTGGAGTGGTAGCGTACGCGACGAGAGTAGAGTTTCCTTTTGACGAGAAGCTCTGATGTAATTCCACGTGGTGGGAAGAAGTGAGATGAATCAGATCGAAATTGCTGCTTGAGCGAACAAATCGTGTGAGAAACTTTGCTGTATCCTTTGTAGACTATGTTAGGAGAAAGATCATCTATTTCTCGCCATCGCTGAGTCCGGAAGAGGTGTATAAATATGATTAAAAACAGAGCTCGTAAAATTACATCCGCCATAATGCAAATACATTCACACAGATGGATGGACAGGCGACTGCGCCTCTGGGAAAAGCCAATCTCCCATAGACATTTCCTTCACCAATGCAACCTACAAGTCGTTCTCAGCCTGGAACTTGCGAAACAACGGAAGTACACTCTCATTTAGTTCACTCAAGAGAACACTGGCTCTGCTCTAAAAGTGAACCTACCAGATAAAATGTTCTTCGTCAATGGTGGAGGCCTCGTGGGAAACCACACTACAACTCAATTTCACCTTCATTGAGGACCCGACAATGGAAAAGGTTCAGAGCACACTCTGAACGGCGAACTTTTTGCTGCAGAGGTGCGTACAGAGAAAATTTCTCTGCAAAATGGCATGTGTCATTTTTTATCGAAAGACTTGACGTTATAAACTGTTCGATAACTCTCACATTCAAGGCTTTCATAGAGATCCACCATTCAAGAAGCCGAAATTCAGACAATGTGGATGACAGCTTTGGGAGTATCGGTAAGTCTGACGGTGCAAATAAGCCAAATTCTGTGTTATTCTCCCATCTATTTATTATAAAAGGGAACGAACTAAATCCTCAGTTGGTCTAGTTCTATAAAGGCACTGGGAGAAGGAAAAGCACAGTACATCACCAATCAATCTGTTATATTTAAATTTTCTTTCAAAAAAAGAAGATATATTTTAAGATGAATTGCTAGTTTTTAGATTACAATTGAAGCGCCCACCCCCCCTCCACTCCATGCTCCTCCCCTCTGTATTACTCCCCTTCAAATTAACCCCCCATCAATGAGGCCTGAAATTCCATAAGCCCCAGTGGGCTTAACAGACCTTGTATAGTATATGTTTCAACAAACTCTCTAATATGATCTTTGCAAGACTGGGTTAGAATTCACATTATGAGTGATAAGAATACCCAGTGACAAAATCACTTGTTTGCAGACACAAAATTATAGTTCTGTGTTAGACCCATCAGCTACAACACAAGAAGTCATGTGGGAAGACCAAAAATTGAAATTTGATGGCATATCATATTTTGTTTTGGGGCAAAAACATTTTGACTGTCCAAATGGAAAAGAGAGGAAGAAAGCTTAGAAACAAGAGAGAAAAGAAATGAAACTGCAGGTATGGGTTACTCAGTAATCATTAATTATGATAAAATTTCCCACAAATTTTTTTTAATTTTTTTTGGGGGGGGGGGGGGAGGAGGGGGTGATAAACAACACCCATCTTCATTTTAGCAGAAATAAAACAAGAAATAATCATTGACAAGTAAATAGTATATGAATACTTTATTCAAGTGTCATTTGTTCTCGTTCTAATTCATACATGTCATTGGTTGTAAGTTGTACTTGTGGAAAGAATACTAATATCCAAAAAGGAATATTCAAAAATAATTTAAAACACTTATTTTGTGGTACTGGGAGTAAACAAGTTGAAAAAGACAAGAACTGGTGTTACCATATCAATACACTTCCTCAAGTAGAAAATTCAGACCAGAGTGGAACTCCTCAAAGTGCTACTTTGGAAGTTGCTTCATTCTATAGAGGGTTCGGTATGTCAAAGTTCTGTTCTATACCTCTTCTATGATCTCATTGGAGGATATTTAAACAATAGAGTGTTTCTGTCGAGGAACTATCAGCTGATAGTTGCCCCGCGGAAATTTGATGTTCTTAAAACAAATATGCCAGATTTAAGAACATCAAATTTCCAAGGAGGCAACTATCAGACCGATAGTTCCGAGACATAAACACTCAATTGTCTTTATTGTTTACCACTGAATTTTCTGCTGCGCGCCAGATCAATCATATCCCCTCCCCTACTCCTCCTACTGGTGACACCTATGTACAATGTCACCACTGTAATGACTGGTGTCACCTTAAGTGTGCTGACATACCACTCTGGGCTGTAGAATCTAACAAGTCTTGGAAATGCGAGACCTGCAATAAAATAAAGCTTTGAAAATGGAAGCTGAACATTCCACTTCTATTTAAGTCAAGTCTCCCGGTCACTATAGAACTACTCTAATTTGACTTTCAAAAACTTTTAAATAGGCTTCCTGAGAGAGTGTTCAGTCAGTAAAGAAATGATAGGCACAAGTGATGCTGTTAGTGACAAAGTATATTTTTGCAGCCTGGACTTCCAGATTTCCGATGAGAAACAGACTTGCTGAAAAGCTTTTGGAATCCAGAATAAACTAGCGGTAGCCACAACTTTTTCAGAGATAACTGTTATGTAATACATGATATTTTAAGATTGGTAGACGTAGCCAGACTTGCTGAATAAATGTACATCGAAAGTTTCCGATAAATAATATGCTACATCTACATCGCTTGCCATTGCCCAAATATACTCCACTAAAGAAACTAAGACATCAGACTATTCTTTTCTGGTGAATTTGAAAAAGAGCGCGAAACATTTTTTTAATACCGGAACCGGAAACCGATTTTGGAAAGGCACAAGGGCGGTTTGAGCTATAGAAACAAAGCAAATGCGTCGTGCAGCTACTCGTTTCCATAGCTGAAACCGCCCTTGAGGTTTAGTGTCTTTGATTTCTTTTTTTTTTATCGGCGAAAATAAACCTTAAGCGACAGAACTATGCTGGATGTGATGTTTACTAAGCCAGATGTTTTCTCTTGACTCAGAACGCACACGAAATAGACTTAAAATTTGTGCAGAGCGAGAACACGGAACCGGTTCGGAGTCGTAAATCGTCGGTAGTTCGGCTCTTATTATATTCCAGTGATTTAGTTTCATTTCCAGGCACCTCACGTCCAAGGGCACTTTGAGATATGGAAACAAGTCTTTACCGACTAAAACATCCTGATAAAACTGATAACTTGCGCCAAAATCGATCTCCCTGAATTCTCCTTACAAATTCACTGTAATTTCAATTTACCTCGGTAACTCGACCTCTCGTTGATGGAGGCCTCAAGCGAACTAGGTTCCGATTCCCTTCAGGAAATTTTCTAGACCATAAGAACTTAGCATGTGTACAGCCGCCCCATCTTTCAAAATGTTGACGTGCTTAGCAAATGTCGCGGATAGATTTACGAATCAATAACGGAATATCAAGTGTCAAAGCTGGCCCGATTTTAATCATTGATTTTGTTGACTGCCTTTTGTTTGACTGCTGCTTGTCAATTAGTGTTTCTTGGTGGGCTCTAAACTTGTTCTTCATTCGCATTTCTTAAATACAAATGTAACTTTCACCATAACTATGCTTTCACGAAAGTCGTTAGTTTAAGTTGCTGACTTTGTCCTTTTACAAAAATCCGATTGGTTGTTAGAGAGGCCAACTCCCATCAATCATTAGCCCCCAGTAATCATTATTATGCTCGTCACGCAATACTTCGCAACGCTGGAAGGCTCGCACGATTCTCTAGGAATGCATAGAAGGTTAGCTGCCTTTGTTTTTGTCATTGTTCTCGATCAAAGAAACATAAGAATAGTGTTGACAATCAGACGCCAGCCTCCCTTCTATCCGCCCCCTGAAACGCCCCCTCTTCACGGTTGTTTACTTGTGCAGCAAACAAACTAAAATATTCTCTGTATCGGAGTCACGAGAAAAAAATTCTTCCTTTCTCCTTGTCTCTCTCTCGTCCAAGAGTTCATGGTGGTTGATGTAACGGGTTTTGCCGTTCCCTTGATCAACCGAAGCGAGCGATATGACAGAAGATGTAAACTGCAATAAGAGACTGCCCGTTTTTTAATCCCAGGCTTCGTTGTTTTCGCACCTTGTCTCGATTGACACTCTTTTCTAACCTGCTTAACTAACGAACTATGATTTACTTCACTCGTCGTCTTCGAAAAAAGCAGTAATTCTAATTATTCCAAAAACATTTACTCTATGGCGTTGAGAAAACAAAGAAACGCTATACAGAGAAAATCGCCACAGGGCGCATTGATACGGTAGACTAGCTCCCTTGTCATTCTCAAAATCTGTGTGTGTTGGAACTAATATTATCAGTTCAAATCTGCCAGACAATCACCTTAACTTACTTTAGAACCTTAAGCTGTCAGATAACATAAAAAGGAATTACGATAGGCTATCACTATTTCGTTCTATCCAGCGCAGTTGCCAAATGTTGACATCGTACGCGAAAGAATGTTCGTGTTTTGCAACTTTTTGCGGGACGCATGCTTTCCGCGTGTCTCACAGGCTAGGCTTGCATGGATAACATTATGTAACCTGCGTGCACTTGCCTTTCAGTAAAATCCCGACGACTCCCCGCATGATAGAATAAAAAAAACAACATTAATTGAGCCCAACAGTAAAATAAACCGTTGCGGAAAACAAAGCCCGTTATGACGGACATACAATAATTGGCACGTTCTTTGGTTATAGCAGGATCTCACGCTCAGAGTTAGGTAACCTTGGCGACAGTACAGTTACACGTGGAACTAAGCATTTTCTGTAACCCTCTCTCTCTATCCACTGGATAAAGACCTAAATTGTCATACGGCAGTCTCGATGTTGCTAAAAACTCACTTGATAGGCGTGAAGGAACTCCAAAATGTCCAAACTGCAGAGATTGTCAGCAGTACTTTAACCCCTTCGTTCGAACAGATGATCAATACTAAAATTCTAAACAACTCCTTAGGAAAAACAACAAAGAGATGTCTTGATATTAGTTCAGAGAGCAAGCTTTTTGATCTTGACAGTTGAACGGTGAACTCCCCCCCCCCCCCCCACATCTTGTTTTAGACACTGATCGTTTTCTAAATATTCTCTTCATCTCTATCGTCAAACTTCTATTTTCTTCCACATCATTGCTGTTATTGACTAAAGGAATAAATGGTTCCTTACGTAATGCTTGACGCAAATGCGCAAGGGCAATACATCCATTAAAAAATACTGCGGAAATTAGCTCCAATTTTTAGTTCATGAATTAAATCCGCGGATGCCTAGCCATAAAGAATCATAACATTGAAAGGAATAGGTCATGCACGAGTCGGTGCGTGGCGCTGACCAATTTGAATTATATTAGGTTTGTTCTACAGATTTCAGAGCATTGCCTATTCCGCCGTCATCTCCTCCACTTCGGAAACGATAACCTGTTGATCACTCCCTAAACAACTTCGCAAGGTAACGTTTTCATAAATTGTTATTATTTTTTGCACATTTAAGTATTGAACTCGCTGTAACTGCATCTAGCAGCTACTAATAGTTAATAATCGGCAGAGTTGACAGTTCTTTCACTAAAAAAATGATGCTAAGTGTCAGCAGAGACAGAACGCGCTTGGTGTTTCGCATATATTTCGCTCACGATGGCAAGCGCGCTATGCGCCTTAGAAAATGTATCTGTAACAAATGTTAAGCTGATATCAAATAATTAGGAGGGTATTTTTGTTAACCAAAGTGTTACTTGGGCTAACTATACTGCAATTTCGGCCACATTTGCTGGAGTGCTCGATCTTGTGCACTGGTTGTACTTTAGTAGGCCCTAATACGAGCCCCGCTCAAGTCGTGGCGCGTTGATAGTTTCTGAGAGGGATAGATCGGTTTTACGAACCTTTAATACTTAACTATTGGTGCGGTGCAAACAAATCTTCAAATTCAAAGCGTTACGTGCTTAGAATTTTCGACGCGACAGATCACTTCCTTTAGTGTATCTCTTTATTAGTTTCCTTCAACCTCTCTAGTCTTAGAAATCGTCTCTAGTCTCACATTGAAAACGTTGATATTATGTCCACGCAATCGTTTGATAAGAAATTGTGACAACCAGCAAATATAACAACCAATCGTCGACTTGAGAAGTAATCTGGGCGAGATTAAAATGATTCATATTCCTGACTGTCCACAAATATTTCCATTCCAATTTTACTACAGATTATTACATTACTGAAAGTCGCTTAAGAAAAGTACAAGGGGAGTTTTAATTCGGAAGGTTTTATACAAATCTTAGTTGGGCTCTGGACTACTAACTCCAAGTGTACTTATCCCAATTGGTATGCTTGATCAGACAGCAAATTCCAGAGTAAAGTGATTAATAGTGCAACACGATATGCGTGAAGGGACAGCGTTTCAAGGACGTGATAAGGAAATTGAAACTATGTGTTAGCTATTTGAGTAGCTGCGCTCTCCTTCGTGTACCTTCTAATTGCACCCACTTCGCTCATGGATTCAAAAACATGTTCGATAAATTTTGTTTCTATCGAACTCGATGTATGCTTCTGCCACATGACACATAAAGAAAGACTAAGAACAATTTGTCTAATGTTTACTGGATGATTCTTAACTCTAATTTGATAGATCGCTCTTTCGAAATCCATAATGCTTCCTTATTAAATAATTCATTTTCGCAACCTGATTTGAAGACGAGTCTCTTTTTCTGGATAAGAATTAAGGCTGCAGTGTAGACAGGGTAGAATTCTTTGTCTTGCACCACTAAATTTCAATGGTTTTTAACCGACCTCAAGAACAGGTCAGGGGAACAGATTTGCGAAAACCTTAAAACCTATGGTTGCAGCACTTGATAAACAGATCATTGCAGGCTTAAGCACGTTGAAAAATAGCCAAGTGGTTCTCGGACAAATCATTTTTGACTTTATGACTCTAGGTGGGTCAATAGACACAACGGCGCCAACGTTTCATTAATTTTTTTTTAACAGAAAAACTACCTGTTGCGCAATCACTTAAGAGTCAACTGATCCGAGTAATGTTATTGCGTGAACAAATAAATAGTCATTTCGTTGGTGAATCTCTCTCTCTTAGAGCGGGACAGCAAAGAAAGGCTGAGTGAAGTGCTTGCTTTGGCCATGATTTCATCGGCCTTGATGATTAAGTGCATGAAGTACATCACTTGGTTGAAGAACCATAAGGTTAACCGTGTTTTCTTCGGAGCCGAATATTTCTAAAAAAGTAGGTGTCTTGTATGCAGAAGCATGAGTGGTAACTATTTCAATGTCTGTCAATATCGTGTGCTTCTAACCACAAAACCACAGATGTCAACTTATCAATGTCAAATTGTGCTTGAATCAGTACTAATTTGCTCTCATATTTGAGATGATGTCAAACTACTTCCCTTCTAAAAATAAACCACTAAGCGACGAATTCGAATAATAAATAAGTAAAAACTCAACTGGCTGCAACTTAGAGCGAACTCCTAAAACCGTCCTTTTAAACTGATTAACAAACGGGTCTTATAGAAAGAAAACAAAGCCTAAGGGTCAATTGAAATGCAACACTGACTCGATGGATTGTGTTGGAAACTTGATCAGTGATATTAATGGTTAAGAAAAGGCTAAAGCATGTGTCCACTTCCTTCCTTCGTAAAGGATCGAACTCTTTGAAAAGGAAAAAAATGATGGTCAATTTTTTTCACCGAAGCTAGAGCAGCATTGCCCACACTCTCGTGGTTTTCGGCCAAAGAATGCTCGTCTTTGTTATCACGGTGCCGCATGAGATACTGCGTGGCCAAATTGCCGTTACACCCAAAGGTTAAACGCTAGGCGCATGGTTTCCGCGTGAGTCCTGCATGATTTCCACAGTTTCTCGCGAACATTTGTTTACGTAACTTTATCTTTACAGTCTAATAGTTTCGTTTTCAGGAATGAGACCCTCACGATTGCATCATACTACTTTGCGGAACTACAAAGTCGTAGTAATTCTTGAGCGACTGGTAATTAATCAAGCTGTTTGTATATACACTCTAATAGTGCACTCACATATTGAACGGGTATTTGTTGGTAAGCCTAAAATGACTGCTACTGCCTTACAGGGAACCCTGCGGCTTAGAAATGCAGAACTTTTCTAGGAAAAGGTTAATAAGCTTTAGGGCAAGTGCGTGTTGGAAATTTACTTTACCTAGCTGAGGATGCTATTATTAAATGAGGCCAGCAAATATTTTACGTAACCTGACAGGGCAACACGTCAGTCATTAAACTGCAATGACATGTTATTGATACTGGCCCTGAGTCAAAATTAAAATAACATTTTGGGAGAAAAATAAACAATGCTAAGCACTTGATACACAAATTGGAAAAGAACCCTAAATGAAATTGACTCCTCGACATTTGCGAAGAAGAAATGAAAGAGAGGAAAAACTGAACCCGAATGTTGCGAAATGGACGAAGCGCAGTGGAGGAGGAATACAAAAGCAATAAACCATTTATCTTTGACGTCAATTCTTCCCTTAATTTTGAGGTTTTTCCTAAACTTGTGCTTCTGCTCACATCAGCTAGTGAACGCTTCCAGAGACTTTCTTTGGCAAAGTGGTCAAAGCTATTCAAGTGTTAAATTGGCGACTTAATATGTTTGTCGTCGGCTTATACTATTTTGCGAAACGAAACGAAACGAAACGAAATTTTGCGAAATGGCGTTTTTTCGCCTTTATTTAGCAAATATGTGCTCTTCGTCCGAAACAAAATGTTTCCACTAATAAAATGATCAATATCTCTAAGAGACTGGTCACCTCTCATTTTATTGACCATAGTAGAATTCGTTTCGCAAAGTAGTAATTTTGACAAAATTACTATTTTGCAAAATGGCGTTTTTTCACCTTTATTCAGCAAATATGTCCTCTTCGCCCGAAACAAAATTTTTCCACCAATAAAATGATCAATGTTTCTAAGAGCCTGGTCACCTCTCATTTTATTGACCATAGTAGAATTCGTTTCGCAAAGTAGTAATTTTGACAGAATTACTATTTTGCGAAATGGCGTTTTTTTCACCTTTATTCAACAAATATGTCATCTTCGTCCGAAACAAAATGTTTCCACTAATAAAATGATCAATGTTTCTAAGAGCCTGGTCACCTCTCATTTTATCGACCATAGTAGAATTCGTTTCGAAAAGTATTAATTTTGACAGACTTACTATTTTGCGAAATGGCGTTTTTTCGCTTTTATTTAGCAAATATGTCCTCCTCGTCCGAAACAAAATGTGTCCACTAATAAAATGATCAATGTTTCTAAGAGCCTGGTAACCTCTCATTTTATTGACCAAAATAGAACTCGTTTCGCAAAGTAGTAATTTTGACAGAATTATTTTTTTGCGAAATGGCATTTTTTCGCTTTTATTTAGCAAATGTGTCCTCCTCGTCCGAAACAAAATGTGTCCACTAATAAAATGATCAATGTTTCTAAGAGCCTGGTCACCTCTCATTTTATTGACCAAAATAGAACTCGTTTCGCAAAGTAGTAATTTTGACAGAATTATTTTTTTGCGAAATGGCATTTTTTCGCTTTTATTTAGCAAATGTGTCCTCCTCGTCCGAAACAAAATGTGTCCACTAATAAAATTATCAATATTTCTAAGAGCCTGGTCACCTCTCATTTTATTGACCAAAATAGAACTCGTTTCGTAAAGTAGTAATTTCGACAGAATTACTATTTTGCGAAATGGCGTTTTTTCGCCTTTATTTAGCAAAGATGTCCTCTTCGTCCGAAACAAAATGTGTCCACTAATAAAATGATCAATCTCTCTAAGAGCCTGATCACCTCTCAATTTATTGACCATAATAGAACTCGTTTCGCAAAGTAGTAATTTTGACAGAATTATTTTTTTGCGAAATGGCATTTTTTCGCTTTTATTTAGCAAATGTGTCCTCCTCGTCCGAAACAAAATGTGTCCACTAATAAAATTATCAATATTTCTAAGAGCCTGGTCACCTCTCATTTTATTGACCAAAATAGAACTCGTTTCGTAAAGTAGTAATTTTGACAGAATTACTATTTTTCGAAATGGCGTTTTTTCGCTTTTATTTAGCAAATATGTCCTCCTCGTCCGAAACAAAATGTGTCCACTAATAAAATTATCAATATTTCTAAGAGACTGGTCACCTCTCATTTTATTGACCAAAATAGAACTCGTTTCGCAAAGTAGTAATTTTGACAGACTTACTATTTTGCGAAATGGCGTTTTTTCGCTTTTATTTAGCAAATATGTCCTTCTCGTCCGAAACAAAATGTGTCCACTGATAAAATTATCAATATTTCTAAGAGCCTGGTCACCTCTCATTTTATTGACCAAAATACAACTCGTTTCGCAAAGTAGTAATTTTGACAGAATTACTATTTTGCGAAATGGCGTTTTTTCGCCTTTATTTAGCAAATATGTCTTCTTCGTCCGAAACAAATTATGTCCACTAATAAAATGATCAATCTCTCTAAGAGCCTAGTCACCTCTCAATTTATTGACCAAAATAGAACTCGTTTCGCAAAGTAGTAATTTTGACAGAATTACTATTTTGCGAAATGGCGTTTTTTCACCTTTATCTAGCAAATATGTCCTCTTTGCCCGAAACAAAATGAAAGACAACTACTTGTTTTTGTTCTCGGTTGCTCTTTATTGGCTCAGAGTTTACTCTTTATTGTTGTTATAACTCTGTATAATTTTGACGAAGAAACATAAGAATAGTGTTGACAATCAGACGCCAGCCTCCCTTCTATCCGCCCCCGGAAACGCCCCCTCTTCACGGTGGTTTACTTGTGCAGCAAACAAACTGAAATATTCTCTGTATCGGAGTTACGAGAAGAAAATTCTTCCTTTCTCCTTGTCTCCCTCTCGTCCAAGAGTTCATGGTGGTTGATGTAACGCGTTTTGCCGTTCCCTTGATCAACCGAAGCGAGCGATGATATGACAGAAGATGAAAACTGCAATAAGAGACTGCCCGTTTTTTAATCCCAAACTTCGTTGTTTTCGCACCTTGTCTCGATTGACACTCTTTTCTAACCTGCTGAACTAGCGAACTATGATTTACTTCACTCGTCGTCTTCGAAAAAAGCAGTAATTTTAATTATTCCAAAAACATTTACTCTATGGCGTTGAGAAAACAAAGAAACACTACACATAGAAAACCGCCACAGGGCGCATTAATACGGTAGGCTAGCTTCGTTGTCATTCTCAAAATCTGTGTGTGTTGCAACTAATATTATTAGTTCAAATCTGCCAGACAATCACCTTAACTTACTTTAGAACATTAAGCTGTCAGATAAAATAAAAAGGAAATAAGATAGGCTATCACTATTTCGTTCTATCCAGCGCAGCTGCCAAATGTCAACATCGTACGCGAAAGAATGTTCGTGTCTTGCAACTTTTGACGGGGCGCATGCTTTCCGCGTGTCTCACAGGCAAGGCTTGTATGGATAACATTATGTAACCTGCGTGCACTTGCCTTTCGGTAAAATCCCAACGACTCCCCGCATGACAGAATAAAAAAAACAACATTAATTGAGCCCAACACTAAAATAAACCGTTGCGGAAAACAAAGCCCGTTATGACGGACATACTATAATTGGCACGTTCTTTAGTAATACCAGGATCTTAGGCATAACTGAAAATTTACTCGTACGCTGAGAGTACTAAAATTCTAAACAACTCCTTAGGACAAACAACAAAGAGATTTCTTGATAATAGTTCAGAGAGCAAGCTTTGTGATCTTGACAGTTAAAGGTGAACTCCCCCCCCCCCCCTATTTAGAAAACTGGTCGTTTTCTAAATATTCTCTTTAGCTCTCGCGTCAAACTTCCATTTACTTCATCTTTGATGTTATTGACTAAAGGAATGAATGGCACCATACGTAATGCTTGACGCAAATGCGCAAGGGCAATACATCCATTAAAAAATACTGCGGAAATTAACTCCAATTTTTAGTTCATGAATTAAATCCGTGGGTGGCTGGCCATAAAGAATCATAACATTGAAAGGAATAGGTCATGCACTAGTCATGGTGCGTGACGTTGACCAATTTGAATTATATTAGGTTTGTTCCACAGATTTCAGAGCATTGCCTATTCTGCCATCATCTCCTCCACTTCGGAAGCGATAACCTGTTGATGACACCCTAAACAATCTCGCAAGGTAACGTTTTCATAAAGTGTTATTATTTCTTGCACATTCAAGTATTGAACTCGCTGTAACTGCATCTAGCAGCTACTAATAGTTAATAATCGGCAGAGTTGACAGTTCTTTCACTAAAAAATGATGCTAAGTGTCAGCAGAGATAGAATGCCCTTGGTGTTTCGCATCTGTTTCGTTCACGATTGCAAGCGCGCTATGCGCCTTAAAAAATATAACTGTAGCAAATGTTAAGCTGATATCCAATGATTAGGAGGATATTTTTGTTAACCAAAGTGTTACTTAGGCTAACTATACCGCTATTTGGGCTACATTTGCTGGCGCGCTCTATCTTACGCACTTTTTGTACATTAGTAGACCCTAATACACGGCCCGCTCAACTCGTCGCGCGTTAATAGTTTCTGAGAGGGATAGATCGGTTTCACGAAGCTTTCAAACTTAACTATTAGTGCGGTGCAAACAAATCTGCAAATTCAAAGCGTTACGCCTTAGAATTTTCGATGCGACAGATCACTTCCTTTGGTGTATGTCTTTATTAGTTTCCTTCATCCTCTCTAGTCTGAGAAATCGTCACATTAAAAACGTCGATATTATGTCTAGGCAATCATTTGATAAGAAATTGTGACAACCAGCAAATATAGCAACCATCATCGATTTGAGAAGCAAGCAATCTGGGCGAGATCAAAATTTTTCATATTCCTGACTGTCCACAAACATTTACATTCCAATTTTACCACAGATTGTTACATTACTGAACAACGTTTAAGAAAAGTATCAGAGGAATTTTTAAATCGGAAGGTTTTATACAAATCTTAGATGGGCTGTGGACTACTTACTCCAAGTGTACTTATCCCACTTGGTATCTTTGATCAGACAGCAAATTCCAGAGTAAAGTGATAGTAGGTGTCTTGTATGCAGAAGCATGAGTGGTAACTATTTCAATGTCTGTCAATATCGTGTGCTTCTAACCACAAAACCACAGATGTCAACTTATCAAGGTCACATTGTAGCTGAGTCAGTACTAATTTGCTCTCATATTTAAGGTTGAGTTAATGTCAAACTACTTCCCTTCAAAAAAAATTCCACCACTTAGTGACGAATTCGAATAATAAATAAGAAAAAACTCAACTGGCTACAACTTAGAGCGAACTCCAAAAAACGTCCTTTTAAATTGATTAAAAAAGGGGTCTTAACGAAATAAAAAAACGCCTCAGGGTCAATTGAAATGCAACACTGACTCGATGGATTATGTTGGAAACTTTATCACTGAAATTGATGGTTAAAAAAAGCCTAAAGCATATGTCCACTTCCTTCCTTCGTCAAGGATCGAACCCTTTGAAAAGGAAAAAAATGATAGTCAATTTTTTTCACCAAAGCTAGAGTAGCATTGCCCACACTCTCGCGGTTTTAGGCCAAGGAATGCTCGTCTTTTTTTTCACGGTGCCGTGTGAGACATTGCGTGGCCAAATTGCCGTTACACCCAAAGGTTAAACGCTAGGCGCATGGTTTCCGCGTGAGTCCTGCATGATTTCCACAGTTTCTCGCGAACATTTGTTTACGTAACTTTATCTTTACAGTCTAATAGTTTCGTTTTCAGTAATGAGACCTTCACGATTGCATCATACTATTTTGCGGAACTACAAAGTCGTAGTAATTCTTGAGCGGCTGGTAATTAATCAAGTTTTTTGTATATACACTCTCATAAGTGCACCCACATATTGAACGGGTATTTGTTGGTAAGCCTAAAATGACTGCTACTGCCTTACAGGGAAACCTGCGGCTTAGAAATGCAGAACTTTTCTAGGGAAAGGTTAATAAGCTTTATGGCAAGATCGCGTTGGAAATTTACTTTACCGAGCTGAGGATGCTATTAAATGAGCCCAGCAAATATTTGACATAACCTGACAGGGCAACACGTCAGTCATTAAACTGCAATGACATGTTATTGATACTGGCCCTGAGTCAAAATTAAAATAACATTTTGGGAGAAAAATAAACAATTCTGAGCACTTGATACACAGATTGGAAAAGAACCCTAAATGAAATTGACTCGACATTTGCGAAGAAGAAATGAAAGAGAGGAAAAACTGAACCCGAATGTTGCGAAATGGACGAGGCGTAGTGGAGGAGGAATATAAAAGCAATAAAACCATTTTTCTTTGACGTCAACCCTTCCCTTAATTTTGAGGTTTTTCCTAAATTTGTGCTTCTATCAACATCAGCTAATGAACGCTTCCGGAGACTTTCTTTGGCAAAGTGATCAAAGCTATTCAAGTGTTAGTTTGGCGACTTAATGTGTTTGTGGTCAAAATCAGCATACGTCATTAAATGCGCAAGATTTTGAAATCTATTTTCAAGGCGATTTTTAAGACACTGATGAATGGTTAGAAAACATAGCGGTAAACCAACATAGTTTGTACCGAGGAAATTGACGCTTCATCGATAGCATATGCTTTTCTTTAAAATCTGATAATTATTTATTTCCTGTTGTATGTGCGAAGACATCTCTTAAGATGGACTCTGTCCCGAAAATACGGAAAATGTAGCAACCCACTGAAATCTTCGTAAAGCAAATAAATCTGATGCATTTAAATTGCCTGTGCGCGTAACACTACGAAACCTTTAACGTCTAAAAATCCAACCAAGTCGGTGTTATTTTATCTTGTAACGAAACGTGGTATTAGGTAGCAAGGTGAGTGGGAAACGATGTAACCGTGATCAGACACAATAACTCAATCGTCGACGGAAACCGGCTCAATGAAATGTTAACCTATCTCCTTCTAGTCTTCATGAATATGTCCTCGTATCAACCTTGACTGATACACTTCTCCTATAACTCATGTCATGTTTGCTAGAATGCGTTTGACCTTGAAAGGACAAGGCACTATTGTGAAACTTCCTCTAGGAGTAATACCGTTTTACATACACCCTTCGGAAACAATTACTTAAACAGTTCGTGGTTTTCTCTCAATTGTGTTCATTGTTCATTAGTACTTACAAAAATGATCCAGAGTCCTATGTTCTGCTTTCTGAGTATCAATACTGAACATGCGTAACTATGTCGTGTGTCACGTCCTGAACATATGACAACACAATTAAACACATTTTGACGGGTGAGGTGGTTTATGGAATTAACATATTAAGTAGTTTTAATGTACACAAATAAAACATAGTCTCGCTTACGAACTACCGGTTTAAGGCAATAAAATAAAAATTAATCTCTCGATGAGTCGGCAATTTAAGATATTAGAAGCACCTTATGAGCTGTTTCTATTTGACCGGCTAAACAAATTTCTGCTCGTTGATATAGAAGAAAACAAAACATTACCCGTATGTGAGTAAATATTCAATAGCGACTGCATATAAATGCGCTTGCATTAAATTGAAAGTGCATCCGGTGAAGTTTTCCACTGTTCGCTCTGTCAACGCGACACTGTTACCTATCGTCAAATCCCCCTTAGATTTTAATATTTTTTCCAACCGAAAAAAGGTTTAAGTAATCTAATCTATGAAGAGTAATGTTTTCGGGTTATTTTTTTCAACCAAGAGAAAGTTTAACAAAAGCGAAAACTAAGCAAGTCTGGACAAATTTCTGTTTGGACCATGGCATTATTATAATAGTTTTCCTCACATTATTTCATAGACTGTCCATGATTTCCTCTATTTGTTTCAATTTTTCAAAATCTCTCCTAATGTTTCTTTTCTGTAATTTGTTTTCGGATTTAGGATAATTATGGATCGTCTTTTTCTGACTGTGTTCCTCTGTGTCAGCTTGGTGCCGCTTGTTTTCAGCGCCGGTAAGAATCCGTACTTTTTACAACAACTCTTGCCATTTATTACATATGTACTTATGAATGATGTACACGTTTTTTCTCTCCTTCCTTCTCGCCGTTGCTCAAACGTGGACTTTGATATTTGTTTGATGTCTACGACCCTCTCAGATCCATCAGAGAGTTATTTGGCCAACGTTAAAGTCTATTATTTCATATTTCGTTTATGAGTTTTGTATCTCTACTCTATAGAATAAACACCCAAAAGTAACAAGATTGGGATTTGCATACTTTTTTAATCATGTGTTAAACAATGATGTCAAACCACTGGATATAATTTCATTTAAATTTTCTTTGTGATATCAAGAAACTCTCGGTGTTGCAAGTACGCTGAAGTTTATTTCAGAAATCTGTGGTGCAGTAGTTGCACCCGGGACTAACAAGATGCTTCCTTGCGAAGAAAAATCTGATCAGTGTTCGAAATTCACTCCTTAACTAGTACTTTTAGGGTCCAAAAGTAATCTATGAATTAGAAATTAGATTAAAGCTCAGTTTTATCCAAAAACGGTAATCCTGAAAAAAATTCCAAGGTTCGCGGTGGAGAATATGAAATCAACATCTGCATAATATTGACTCTTGAGCAGACATTTCCCCAGAATTCCCGTTGACTCAATAGCTTACACTCTGAAGCTGTTTATCACAATTTTATTTTTTTTGCTCATAGATTATGACTACGTCGTAGGTGGAAAAAACGGTAAGATTTTTTTACCATGTTTGCCTTGGTAATCCTTAATTCCAGTTTCGTTTTGGATCGCTGGGTTATCTTCTTATCTACGAAACAAGGATATCGCTAATATTTAGCGACCATTCTATGAGTGTATATTGAATTTTAGATGGCAAATACTTAACAAGGTGCGTAACACCGAGTTGGCTCTCGTACCCAACAGGTGGGACTGGAATGACCGTTTATTTAAATTTTACGCCTTTCGTTAATTCTAATGAATTTGTGTTAACTCTAAAATTGAGAATAACTTGGGTGAAGAAGGTTCCATACACGGTATATGAAGTACCAACCGGAGGTGAGTTAACCAATCAGAACACTCGAAATGCAATATCCGGAGTTGAAAATGTGATCATACTTGGTATGCAGTAATTTTACACTGTCATCTGAGTGTTCAACGGATTTAAGGATGCCTCAATCCACGAGTGGGTAAACGTTTTTAGACAAGTCTTTTTAAAGAAAACGACAAAACTTTTGGGTTTAAAAGACATGTTTCGACAGAAACCTCTGTCATCTTCCCTTGATTAACAAAGCGTTACAAGTTGAATTTATAAGTACATGCTAATTAAGTCTTTTTACCGTAAAGAGATTGCAATCAAGTTGTTAGGCTCCATAACTCCACATTTCTCCGAGAAAGTCAGGCCAAGATAGAAAACTAAGATATTCCAACTCACATTCAAAAGACCTACAATTTTCTTCAAATTTTCTTTGTAAAACTGGACTTTGCTTTATATTTGAGCATCACATACCCAAGTGGGACTTAGAGGCAAGCACTTTGGAGAAACAAAGTTAGCCATAACTTTCCACACGAGCTCGTAATCATCGAAATACAAACTAAAATAATTGTCTAGAATTACCCATGATATAATAGAAATTACTGCTGCCCTTAGCTTATGAGCGTATTTCTGTGTTTTTCAGGCCCTGGAAATTGGACAGGTATATGCGCAACCGGAAAGAAGCAATCACCGATTAACATAAAAGTAGCTACAACAGAATATGAAGCGATGCCCAAATTTGTTCTCAAAAATTACGATATGATGCCTGAAGACAACTATACCCTCACTAACAACGGCCATACTCTACATGTTGGATTCCCTACGAATTTCTTCAAAGTTAGCGGCGGGGGATTGGAAGGAGTTTTTACCACCGCGCAGTTTCACTTTCACTGGGGGAAAACTAATAACGAGGGATCAGAACACACTATGGACAAGGCATACCCTGCTGAGGTTGGTAAATAAAGAACGACTTAGTACTCACCAACTCAGTGGAGGCTCTTCATGTTGGTGTCAACTTTTAGTATACTTCAATAAAAATTAAACTTGACCAATTGTGAATCCGGATTAATTTACCAATCTAACTTTATTTCTTAAAAGCTTGTTTTTACTTTTTTTCTCGAACAGATACACTTTGTCAGCTACAACACCAAATATGCAGACTTAGGCAGTGCAGTTCCCAAATCTGATGGTCTTGCAGTTCTTGGAGTGTTCATTGAAGTATGCGGAACATCCCTTTTTGTACTTATGAGCTTTCCAATTTTTTTGCTGATACCATGTTATTTATTTCTTTATAGGTTGGAGGTAGTGATAACCCAGCATACGAATTTCTGAAATATGCCGAAGATGTCATAAAAGGTAAACCAGTGTACGTGATTTTATTTTATGTTTAACATTCTCAATTCAAAGCTGAACTGGTAAAAAGAAGTAAGTAAAGAGGTGGTAAAAACGTGTGCATATAAACAACATAAACTTGAGTTCCTTCATTTTGAATTTAAGCTCAAAGTCTTTTACCAGACCTTTTTTCATGTGGCCACCAAAATATCTGTTATCGTTTTCTTTCAAGTCGTGTCCCGAGTCATTCATCTGTTTATTGATTCAGTTTTTAAATTTACACTTCAAAAACTCTAAGTGCTTTCTCCTTCTACAGTTCGTGATCGTGTCCCGCACTCACCTATTTATATTTCCACGGAGCCAGACGTTTCTCCATCATTACTCAAACCAATGGCCATCAATACACGGATAAACGATACCCAATCACATAAGCGGTCGTACAGAGTGTCGTCTATACCAGCATTTTATTTCACCTCACACCATCACCCCTAAATGAAACATAAGGACGTGGGATTTAAGAAAGTGATGTTTAACAAAAGGAGTTCCTGATCGTGGAACAAATTCTCTGAAAGAACATGCACTCTGATGTCAGGGTGTAAAGAGTTCAGTAGTTTCCTAATGTTTGGGCAGGCAGACGTTCATCGGAGGAGGGCAACAACTTTCCTGTAATTGACTGCGCAGGAGATAATAATTAAAGAGATTTGAGCTGCTTTAACACTTGTGCGCGTTACAACTTTGCTAACGAGTTTTTATATTAATTCTCACAGCATCGAATAAGACTAGTATTATGCCATTCAAGCTGGAACCGATGTTGCCAGACACACTCGACAAGTTTTTCCGTTACAGTGGATCTTTAACCACTCCCACGTGTGATGAGAGCGTCACCTGGACAGTCTTCAACGACAGCGTCAAAATATCAGAGACTCAGGTGTGTTATTTGATTTTGATTCTTTGACCGCTACGAGTGGCGACGCCAGGTGGAACGACATTGTTTAACTTTGTAAATATTTGTGAACATTCGATTCAGTAATTTATTGAACTCTCCAGAAATGTGTCGTAGTTTGTAACTCTCTTCCCCCCTTTACTGGTGTTGCTTTTGACTCCCCCCCCCCCCTCTAAAAATGCAAGGTCAGGTATGGTTCAAGAACACAACCAAAGGAAAAGACCTCTTTTCAAGATCTCTTTTTTTCGGGTCTCCGGTCGTAACTTAATAAGAAATAAATTCATCGCATGATGAGCAATGCCAAAAGCCATTGGTTTATATGTGGACGGCCGTTTTAGGATTTGGCCTTCATTAGGGTTTCACGGATGTTTACCCATTTTGGGGGGAGGGAGAAGGTGAAAGTGAAATTCTCTTTTCGTCGCTCCTACTTAACAGAGAGGGGGGGGACGGGGGAAGAAAGGGAGATCTTTAGCGGTGGTCAAAATTCAATGAGTATTAACATAATTTTTTTTGTCTGTAGATGGGCTATCTGCGTAAGCTCGAGTTCACAAGCGGTTCACCGATGGTTAACAATTACCGTCCAGTTCAGAAGCTCAATGACCGCAAAGTCTATAACAGTTTCAACAAACCTGCGTCAGCCAGCGCAGGCATTCTTGACATCAGCATTGGTCTGTTCTCACTAATGCTGTTCACTGCACTGTTTGGTCGTTAACTTTTCGCGTTGCTCTGATGTAATTTTGTTCTTTTTCGTTTTTTCAAGTTTTATTATAATCATTATTGCCTTAGGCAGCATTTGATAAAGTTAGCGTGCTTTTGCTAATGTGACTCAATTATCTCGGTATTTGGAGAAAAAAAATTAGCTGGGTAAGAGATGACTGGCACCTTTGTATTTCATTTTTATTTGTTGGTGGCTAATTTGGTCGCTTGCCCAATATTCCATTACAGCATCATGGAGAGGTAACGTCGATAGCCACAATTTATACAGACGTATCGACTCGCTTTGCTCAATTTTTCAATCAGAGATGACATGGACAAATGCAAGAAAAATGTTCGTCAGAATTCATTTTTTAATCTTTCATCGGACGTTTTAGTCCGGCGTTTCTTACGTGCTATGTTGATGCTTTTGTCCAGCCACAATGCTCGAAGACTTTGAGTAAAGATTTTGTTGCACACACAAAAATGTTGACGTTGTGTTATCTATTGATATTTTCTAAGACCTTGAGCAGAGTACATCTGACGGCAAAAAAATCCTGGTGAATCAAAAGACTCAAGAGGCAGAACAATAGCTCCGCGCGTGTTTAAGACCCAAAACGTGAAATAAACATATTTTGCACGTTCAAATGACGAGAACCCCAACACGGCGCTACCACAGCGTGCCCCCCAGTTGCACGGAGAAAATCTGAAACTGGCGTCTTTGTTGGTTTTGCCGTCACGATTGCTTAAGCTCTCTGAATTATCCTCGTTGAAGGCACTTATGTACTATTTCATCTTTTGATATTAGAGGCAATTCATTCTTTTGCTTGCAACACCTGATGAGAGTTGTAATATATTCCGTATACGTAAAAGCGGACCGGTAGATCTTACAAAATAATTCAGTTAGTTGTACCGGGCATTTTCCGGCAAGATTAAAACAGGATGTTCCTGAAAATAGAGACTCTATCCCCGGTCTCCTTCTTCCTCCTCCTCCTCCCCCTCTTTAGGGACCTTAAGCAAACCACGACGGCGGCGGCAACGAGAGCGTGGAAAAACAAAAGATCTAATTGGCCGAACAATAGCTCAGCACGTGCGTTTTCAAACTTAGTAGGTTTCTTAGCCGTCCTTTGCAAAACAACAACGTGAAATCAGCAAAATTTGCGTCGTCTGTGGATAGAAACTGCGACGGCAAATTGTTTTAATTTCCATTTGGAACTCAACGCTACTTTTATACGTAATGTTGTGGCTGAGTTGTGGCGCCGTATGAGACGGTAAACACATGCAGCCATTTTCGAAATTCTAATTAAAAACAGATATTCATTTTTTAATCGACGTCTTCCTTGGCGTTGCCATCCTGACTGCTTAAGGTCCCTTTTGCCGGGAAGATCAAAGACCGGAGCCGAGAAATTGACGGAAATAAGCTGCTAAAGGAACAGCGTCGCTACGTACCCTCCTCCTCTTTGTCGGTAAGAATCCGTGCTTTTTAAAGCGATTCTTGCCATTTGTTATATATGTACTCATAAATAATGTACACGTTTTTCTCTCCTTCTTTTTCCCCATCGCACAAAAGTGGATTTTGATATTTGTTTGAGGCCTATGACCCTCTAAGATCTTTCAGAGAGCTGTTTGGTCTACGCGAAAGTCTATGATTTCAGATTTCGTTCATGAGTTTTGCCTCTCTACAGAATAAACACCGTAAAGTAATAAGATCGGGATTTGCATACATTGTTAGTTATCTGTTAAACAAAGATGTCAAACCACTGGATATAATTTCATTTCAATTTTCTTTGTGATATCAAGAAACTCGCGTTGTTGCAAGTACGGTGATGTTTATTTCAGATATCTGTGGTGCAGTAGTTGCACCCGGGACTAACAAGATACTGGCTTGGGGAGAAAAATCTGATCAGTGTTCGAAATTCACTCCTTAAAAAAGATTTTGAAGGTCCAAAAGTAATCTGTGAATTAGGAAATTAGATTAAAGCTCAGTTTTTCCAAAAACGGTAATCCTGAAAAATAAATTCCAAGGTTTGCGGTGGAGAATATGAAATCAGCATTTGTATCTTTATCGACTCTTGAGAGAACATTTCTCCAGAATTCCCGTTGACTGTAGCTTACACTCTGGAGCTGTTTGTCATAATTTTTTTTTTTTTTGCTCATAGATTATGACTACGTCGTAGGTGGGAAAAACGGTAAGATTTTCTTTACGCTATTTCCCTTGGTAATCCTTAATCCCAGTCTCTTTTTGGATCGATTGGTAAGCTTCTCATCTACGAAACAAGGATATCGCTAATATTTAACGATTATTCCATGAGTGCATGTTGAATTTTAGATGGCGAATACCGTAACAAGGTGTGTAGCACCGAGTTGGCTTTGACCTATTTCGTACCCAACGAGTGCGACTGGAATGACTGTTTAATTAAATTTTCCACCTTTCGAAGCTTAATGAACTTGTGTTAACTCTAAAATTGAGAAAAACTTGGGTGAATCAGTTTCCATACACGGTATATGAACTGCTAAACCGGAGGTGAGAAGACCAGTCAGAACACTCGAAATACGATATCCGGAGTTGAAAATGTGATAATGCTTGGTACGCAGTGATTTCACACTGTCATCTGAGTGTTCAACTGATTTAAGGGTGCCTCAGTCCATAAGCGGGTAAACGTTCATATACAAGTCTTTCTTTCACGACCTTTTCCGAAATTTTGGAGTCGAGTATACCTTAAAAGAGATTGGAAAGAAGTTGTTCGGCTCCATAACTCCACCTTTCTCTGAGGGAGTCGGGCCAGACTAGAAAACTGAGACATTCCAACTCACACGCAGAAGGCCTACAATTTCCTTCAAATTTCTTTTGCAAAACTGAACTTTGCTTTATATTTGAGTATGGCATACCCAAGTGGGACTTAGTGGCAAGGACTTTGGGGGAAATGATTTTGCCTTAACTTTTCGCACGAGCTTGTAATCATCCATATACAACCAAATATCATTGGAGTCTTGAATTGCCCATGATACAACAAATATTATTGCTACTCTAAGATTATGAGCGTATTTCTGTTTTTTCAGGCGCTGGAAATTGGACTGGTACATGCACAACCGGAAAAAAGCAATCACCGATTAACATAAAAATGGCTACAACAAAATATAAAGGGATGCCTAAATTTGCTCTCAAAAATTACATGATGCCTAACGACAAATATACCCCCACTGAGAGCTTTTTTTATGTGGCCACCAAAATATTAGTCATCGTTTTCTTTCAAGTCGTGTCCTGAGTCATTCATCTTTTTATTGATTCAGTTATTAAATTTACACACGTTAATTCGTTTATTCTCTAATTCATTTCTCGTTCTGCAGTTCGTGATCGTATCCCGTACTAACCTATATGTATTTCCACAGAGCCAGACGTTTCTTCATCATTTCTCAAACTAATGGCCATCAATACACGGATAAACGATACTCAATCAAATAAGTGGTCGTTCAGAGTGTCGTCTATACCAGAATTTTATTTTACCTCACACCATCACCTCTAATTGAAACATAAGGACGTAGGATTTAAGAAAGTGATGTTAAAGTTCCTGATCGTGAAACAAATTCTCTAAGAGAACATGCACTCTGACGTCAGGGTGTAAAGAGTTCAGTAGTTTCCTAATGTTTGGGCAGGCAGACGTTCATCGGAGGAGGACAACAACTTTCCTGTAATTGACTGCGCAGGAGATAATAATTAGAGAGATTTGAGCTGCTTTAACACTTGTGCGCGTTACAACTTTGCTAACGAGTTTTTATATTAATTCTCACAGCATCGAATAAGACTAGTATTATGCCATTCAAGCTGGAACCGATGTTGCCAGACACACGCGACAAGTTTTTCCGTTACAATGAATCTTCAACTACTCCCACTTGTGATGAGAGTGTCACTTGAACAGTCTTTAACGACAGCGTCAAAATATCACAGACTCAGGTATGTTCGTTGATTTTGATTCTTTGACCGCTACGAGTGGCGACGCCAAGTGAAACGAAAGTTTTTAACTTTGTAAATATTTGTGAACATTCGACTCGATAATTTATTGAGCTCTCTTGAATTGTGTCGTATTTTTAACCCTCTTCCCTCCATTACTGGTGTTGCTTTCGACTCCCCCCTAAAATTGCAAGTTGAGGTATGGTTCAAGAACAAAACTAAAGGAAGACACCTCTTTTCAAGATCTCTTTTCTTCGAGTCTTCGGTCGTAACTTCTTTTAAGAAATAAATTCATCACAAGATGAACAATACGAAAAGCCATTGCTTTTTTTTTGTGGACGGCTGTTTTAGGATACGGCCTTCATCAAGCTTTCACGGGTGTTTACCCATTTTGGGGGGAGGGAGAAGGTGAAAGTGAAATTCTCTTTTCGACGCTCCTACTTAACAGAGGAAGGGGGGGGGCGGGGGAGAAAGGGAGATCTCTAACAGTGGTCGAAAGTCAATGAGTATTGACGTAATTTTTTTTGTCTGTAGATGGGCTATCTGCGTAAGCTCGAGTTCACAAGCGGTTCACCGATGGTTAACAAATACCGTCCAGTTCAGAAGCTCAATAATGATAATGCTGACGTCCGATCTCAACCTTATCATTGTAACTAGACACGTATGTTGTTTAGAATGCTTAAGACTTTCTTACTTTCTTTCTTCAATGACCGCAAAGTCTACAACAGTTTCGACGAAAGAACTGAGCCGACAACTGAAGGTCCATCAGCAAGTGCAGGCACTCTTGACATCAGCCTTGGTCTGTTCTCACTGATGCTTTTGACCGCAGCGTTTGGTCGTTAACAGTTCGCGTTGCTCTGATGTAATTTTGTTCTTTTTTTTGGTTTGTTTTTTCAAGTTTTACTATCATCATTATTCTTTTAAACAAGAGTTGGTAAACTAAATGTACTTTTGCTAACGTGATTTAATATTCTTAGTATTTGGAAAAAAAATTAGCTGGGTAAGAGATGATCGGTAGCTTTGTATATCATTTTATTTGTTGGTGGTTAGTTTGACAGCTCGCGCAATGTTCCATTTTAACCATATTAGGAGAGGTGACGTCGATATCCAAAATTTATACAGACTCATCAATTCGCGAAGCTCACTTTCCCGATCAGAGATGACATGGACAAATGCAAGGAAAATTTTAGTCAGAATTCAATTTTTCAATCTTTCACCGGGCGTTTTAGCGCGACGTTTCTTGCGTGCTTTGTTAACGTTGTAGTTCAGCCACAATGCTCGTAGACTTTGAAGAAAGATTTTGTTGCAACACAAAATGTTGACGTTGTGTTATCTATCGATATTTTCTAAGACCTTGAGCAGAGCGTCTAATGGCAAAGAAATCCTGGCGAATCAATAGCTCTGCGCGTGTTTTAAGACTCAAAACGTGAAATAAACGTATTTAGCGCGTTCAAATGACGAGAGCCCCAACAGGGCGCTACCACCACGTGCTGTTGCACGGAGAAAATCTGAAACTTGCGTTTTTGTAGGCGTTGCCGTCACGATTGCATAAGCTTTCTGAATTGTCCTCTTTGGAGGCTTTTATGTACTATTTCATCTCTGGATGTTAGAGGCAATTCATACTTTTCCTTGTAATACCTGGTGAGAGCTGTTGTATATTCCGTATACGTAAAAGTGGACTGGTAGATCTTGCAAAATATTTAGTTGCATTGGACATTTTCCGGTAAGATTAAAACCGGATGTTCCTGAGAATAGAGACCCTATCCCCGGTCTCCTTCTTTCTCTTCCTCCTCCTCTTGGTCGGGAGGATCGAAGACCGGACGTGAGAAATTGGCGGAAATAGACTGCTAAAGGAACAGCGTCGCTAAGTGCCCTATGAAAACGCGAAGGGAAACTACTTTGAAGTGTCCCTTCGTTATCCACAATCTGACACATTCATTCCAATAAACTAACTACTTGTCCGATTTAAACGTTTCATGTTACACCTAAATTAGAGTCGCTGACCAGAAGAAATAAGACGAGGATTCTTGCACTGCGTGCTGAATAGAGTTCGTTACCAAAAGGAAAATGACTGAATATCCCACGAACATTTTACCTTGCTCCATTACACAGATTCATATTGACATCATGATAAAAACCACCTATTTCTTGAGATGTTTTCCAAAGTTAAAAAGTTGGTGAAATGTCAAAATTTGGGGAACCGTCCAAAAAAAGCTTTCGACTAGCCAAGTGTGCCTTTCGTCCACACGTACACAGATAGCCGCATGATAGGTGCGAAACTTAGGAAACTTTTAGAAGTTTTTCGTTGAAGCAAAAGCAGTAACGAAAAGAGCACGAGCCAGGGTAGACATTTAAACACTGTATCTACTAGCCGTTTAACTTCCGCAAGTGATAAACGAGTAACTTCTCATAACAATATCGATACATTATCAAGCAAAAATAGTAAGGAGAATAGACAAATTCATCATCAAAAGGATGTCGTCTTGATTAATTTACCAGGAAACGAAGCCATATGTGAGAGTCAGAACTCATTCAACACTTTAAATTGTTTAAAATTTGTATTCCAAAAGCTTCGTTTCGCTTAACAGCTGATTTGTGGTTCTTCGTGAAACCCGATTTGTCCTCCAATGTGAACACTGATATAACATTCTGCACTAATTCCGCTAAATTTATTTTGGTTGTTAAAGAAAACAACTCTTTAGGGTGCCGTGTTGTTTACAGTCGTAAATAATGATTGGACTGACTGAACAAGGCAAATGACGCGTGAACACTCTGCGATAAAAGACGTCGACGCAAAACAATGTATTGCATTTCTCTTTGCACCTCCTCCACTTCGGACACAAGGAGCGGAACAACAAAAAGATTTCTTTTTTAAGGTAAAATTCTAATTTTTGAGCAATTTAGAGATAGGAAGTGAGTAAGTCTGGAGGTTAGTGACATTTAATCATTAGCCTGCGTAGCTGGCGATGTTGCTCGATTTGAAAATTAGAGTGAACTCTATAGATATCTGTTCGCATTTGGCTGAAAAGATTAAAAGCCGTTGTTCAACTGTTAAAGCTAATCAGTGGCAAACACCGAAAAGTAAGCCTTCCAAGTTTAACAGCTTCCCGACTCTGTTTGAAAAATTTAAGTCAAAATAATTTTGCGCGGGAAACTAGATTTCATTTTTATTCGCTATTTAGGGGCTCATAGACGATGCCTAATGTTACGCAACGCACGTGACTACATGACTCGCTATTTAATATGTTAATCGTTGGAGTGATCAGATATGCAACAAGATAAGCTGGTGCCAGCAGAATCAGTACTACAAAAAAGTAAAAAGCAGGAGAATCGATTGTGCTTTAGTTTCGCCCCTCAAATTGAAACTGCACGCACATCACCGGATCTTAGTTCTAAGTTTAGAATCACTTGAGCATCGAAAGGGGTTAGTTTCCAATCTTTGCTTAGGGTTGGAAATTGTGTCGCCAGATATGACTGGCCCTTAGCTCTTTTTTATTTCAGAAATCGAAACAAGCAATATCTTCGAAAATTAATAAAAATAAATATAATTTTTCAAGAAAAGTTTTGAAACAATTTACTCTCCTAGAGAGATACGAAACTTTCAGTTTAGTCCTTAAAATCACTCGTTCTTTCATTAAAGAATTTTTTCAGGTTTAGGTAACTATGAACCGTTTTTTCTGCTGCCTGTTTTCATTTGTGTCAGCCGGATGGCTCTAAGTGTTTTCGCGACCACCGGTGAGTAAAAAACAAATTCCTCTCTATTAGGCCGGTTTAAATTTGAACTTGAATCGAAGGAAAGTGTATGAGAATGAGCTGATAGAAGAATATCAGAACTTATTTGTGCTTTACATTATTCACTCGAAGTAAAACTTGAAACGTCATTTGTGAAACCTCGGCTGTTTGTGCTTCTCAAAACACCATCATATTGAAGTGACACTCGTCCAGCCACGTTAGCAGGTCAATACCTAATTTGTAACTTATTCAATTCGAGTGATTTATGATATTTTCATTATATATATTTCATAGATTCGTGGTCTTATAATGTGACAGCCAAGATGGTAATACTTTAAACATATTCCAAATGACTATAACATTAATTTATATAAAAGATTGTATTGCTTCTATGCTATATTTCGTCTACTCCAGCGTTATCGCGACTCCTTTTATTTCTGTTCAGAATGATTGTTATTTCACTTAAAAATGTTGTCTTTGTCGTCTTAAAATTAACGATATAACTCTTCTGTTCTTTCCTTAAGGTAAAGGTAAAGTCTGTTTACGAGCTTAGTGGCCCATCAGGCCGGTGCTTAACTCCTGTTTCTGTAGCATGAAGCGACTAGGAGTATTTCTACTTCCCCCCCCTGGATGGGATGCCAGTCCATCGCAGGGTTAAAGGATTGACTTGGTAAAGGTAAAGTCTGTTTACGAACCTAGTGGCCCATCAGGCCGGTGCTTAACTCCTGTTTCTGTAGCATGAAGCGACTAGGAGTATTTCTACTCCCCCCTGGATGGGATGCCGGTCCATCGCAGGGTTAAAGGATTGACTTGGTAAAGGTAAAGTCTGTTTACGAACCTAGTGGCCCATCAGGCCGGTGCTTAACTCCTGTTTCTGTAGCATGAAGCGACTAGGAGTATTTCTACTTCCCCCCCCTGGATGGGATGTCAGTCCATCGCAGGGTTAAAGGATTGACTTGGTAAAGGTAAAGTCTGTTTACGAACCTAGTGGCCCATCAGGCCGGTGCTTAACTCCTGTTTCTGTAGCATGAAGCGACTAGGAGTATTTCTACTTCCCCCCCCTGGATGGGATGTCAGTCCATCGCAGGGTTAAAGGATTGACTTGGTAAAGGTAAAGTCTGTTTACGAACCTAGTGGCCCATCAGGCCGGTGCTTAACTCCTGTTTCTGTAGCATGAAGCGACTAGGAGTATTTCTACTTCCCCCCCCTGGATGGGATGCCAGTCCATCGCAGGGTTAAAGGATTGACTTGGTAAAGGTAAAGTCTGTTTACGAACCTAGTGGCCCATCAGGCCGGTGCTTAACTCCTGTTTCTGTAGCATGAAGCGACTAGGAGTATTTCTACTTCCCCCCCCTGGATGGGATGCCGGTCCATCGCAGGGTTAAAGGATTGACTTGGTAAAGGTAAAGTCTGTTTACGAACCTAGTGGCCCATCAGGCCGGTGCTTAACTCCTGTTTCTGTAGCATGAAGCGACTAGGAGTATTTCTACTTCCCCCCCCTGGATGGGATGTCAGTCCATCGCAGGGTTAAAGGATTGACTTGGTAAAGGTAAAGTCTGTTTACGAACCTAGTGGCCCATCAGGCCGGTGCTTAACTCCTGTTTCTGTAGCATGAAGCGACTAGGAGTATTTCTACTTCCCCCCCTGGATGGGATGTCAGTCCATCGCAGGGTTAAAGGATTGACTTGGTAAAGGTAAAGTCTGTTTACGAACCTAGTGGCCCATCAGGCCGGTGCTTAACTCCTGTTTCTGTAGCATGAAGCGACTAGGAGTATTTCTACTTCCCCCCCCTGGATGGGATGCCAGTCCATCGCAGGGTTAAAGGATTGACTTGGTAAAGGTAAAGTCTGTTTACGAACCTAGTGGCCCATCAGGCCGGTGCTTAACTCCTGTTTCTGTAGCATGAAGCGACTAGGAGTATTTCTACTTCCCCCCCCTGGATGGGATGCCGGTCCATCGCAGGGTTAAAGGATTGACTTGGTAAAGGTAAAGTCTGTTTACGAACCTAGTGGCCCATCAGGCCGGTGCTTAACTCCTGTTTCTGTAGCATGAAGCGACTAGGAGTATTTCTACTTCCCCCCCCTGGATGGGATGCCAGTCCATCGCAGGGTTAAAGGATTGACTTGGTAAAGGTAAAGTCTGTTTACGAACCTAGTGGCCCATCAGGCCGGTGCTTAACTCCGGTTTCTGTAGCATGAAGCGACTAGGAGTATTTCTACTCCCCCCTGGATGGGATGCCGGTCCATCGCAGGGTTACCCCCAGCATTAAGTTGCTGGTACCCATTTCAACACTTGGGTGGAGAGAGGCACTGTGAGAGTAAAGTGTCTTGCCTAAGAACACAACACAATGTCCCGCCCGGGGCTCGAACCCGGACCACTCGATCCGGAGTCGAGCGCACCAACCATGAGTGCACCAACCATGTGCGCACCAACCATGAGCGCACCAACCATGGCTCTTCTGTTCTTACCTTACACAAGACACAAGAAAAAAAAAATTAGCGAACCACGGCCAAATCTCTGGTGTTAGCATTCATTGGTCTTACTGGAATTTCTATCGGCTTAGGAGACGCCAGTAAGTATTTCATTTCTCTAAATATAAAACGAAAGGTTCGAAATACCTCGTAATGCCTTCTGCAGACGTTTGAATATGATAAATGACACTACACTACTGTTTCCTCTGAATAGGCGTTTCGTTTTCTTAGCGGTATTACATTTGTTGTGGCCAAGTTTATCAAGATAGATCATGAGACATACTAGCGAATAACCCATCAGACCGTCTCATTGCCTCAGGCATTGTTTAGAACTGTGTGTGCTTTGAATAGAGGTGTTCCCTCCAAGAGAAATGAACCACTACTCCCCCGCCCCCTCCCCCCGACAGGGTAAGTAAGAATTTTGGTTCCTTGGAATTGTTAGAAGAGTCGAACAAAGGCACTCGAAATTACTTTCCTGGATAACGTTTAAGGATTTAATTTTTATTTTATTTTATAATTCCATACGATCTTAATTCTCAAGACGCAGAATTTAGAGAAAAAAAAAACAGATTACCTTATCAGTTCTTCATGTGACATTTCTATATGTTAAAAATGTTATTTTTCTTTTTCAAGCTGGAGCTACTGTAGTAATTGTGCCAATGGTAAGTCGCTGCCTGCGCCTTTCTTAGTGTTTAAATGTCGAGTTCGATGGTACCACTTTTGGGTCAGGTGGAAGCCCCCCCCCCCCCCCTTAGCTGTAGTTTTCATATACCCCTTGAATACAGTAAAAACCCGAAAGTAAGAACCCAACAATTAAGAACCTGTTAGCCTAAAATTTTCCCTTTATACCCCCTATAAACAAGAACGTATTTAGCCTAAGAAAAATAAAATAGGTTCTTATTTTCTAAAATCATATAATATATTACAGGTACACTGAAATTATTTACTGTAATCATAACTGAAGAAAAACCATATTGCCATTGCTGTAAAACATGATTTTCTTAAGTAAAATGAGTGCAAAATATGTAGTTACAAAATATAGGACAATTACCAACTTGTTATGCAGGTGTGTTTTTCTCCAAGAATAAGAACCTGTTTTAAGAACTTAAATAGCCTAAAATTTTGTTAAGTACCATTTATATAAGAACCTGTTTAGGCTAATTCCTAAAAATGTAGGTTCTTCCTTGCGGATGTTTACTGTATCTCATCAGGGCTTGTGATGCGCGGTGTAGAGAGTATTCCACAACAAATGAAGGGAACTTCAACCCATCGCCCCACTGTTATTTGGTGACATGACTGGCTATCCATAACTACTTTAACATTATTCCCTTTTTGACAAAGCAAAGGGCTCCTTAGTACTTATTAACCCACTCCCTTGAGTAACGTTTATTACACTTTTCTTGGGTCAAATTTCTAAACTTTTTCTGCCATTTTAGGTCCGTTGAGATGGACAGGCGACTGCGCCTCTGGGAAAAGCCAATCTCCCATAGACATTTCCTTGACCAATGCAACCTACAAGTCGTTCTCAGCCTGGAACTTGCAAAACTACGGAAGTACACTCTCGGCTAAGTTCACTCAAGAGAACACTGGCTCTGCTCTGAAGGTGAACCTACCAGAAAAAATGTTCTTCGTCAATGGTGGAGGCCTCGTGGGAAACTACACCACCGCTCAATTTCACCTTCACTGGGGACCCGAAAATGGACAAGGTTCAGAGCACACTCTGAATGGCGAACATTTTGCTGCTGAGGTGCGTACAGAGAAAATTTCTCTGCAAAATCGCATGTGTCATTTCTTAATGAAAGACGACGTTAGAAACTGTTAGATAACTCTCACATTCAAGGCTTTCATATAGATCCACCATTCAAGAAGCCGAAATTCTATTAATCAGCCATAGCATTCAGACAAATTTTTCATCTTGGCATTGAGGGGGAAGTTATGTACATTTATGAATACATGCCAAGGAAGGGGAAGTTATGGGCACCATCACCAACATTACACCTTAACACTCCTGATCGTTCCTTTCACTTAGATCCATTTTGTCAGCTGCAATGTCAAATACCCAAACTTGACCTACGCCGCTGCGCAGTCTGATGGTTTGGCTGTCCTTGGTATCTTCATGGAGGTATTTGAGTGCTACATCATGATCATACGCTGGGATGCATAGGATCTAACGATCATGCGCAAAGCTTCAGTGGCATAACATTGGAGAATCAGCAAAGACCTAGAGAAACGTGAACTAACGTTACAATCGCGCACCAAATTATGTAGACGTTCTAGTCTAGAGGTTGTAACAAAAGTAAGGCCGAGAGGCCTAAAACTTTTGTGCGCACGCATGGCCTTAAATCTGAAAATTAATTCTCTCGTATTAAGGGCAAAATTCTATGTACTGTCGTCTTTAATACATATTTGTGCCCATTAGATTCACGTCGTGTTTCAAAATGTTTTTCAATTTCCTTTAATTGTTCTGCATTTTATCTCGTACAGATTCAGCATCAATTTCTAAAAGGAACATTTGCCAAAACGATAGATCAACAACGTGAAAGTACTGATAACACAGGAAATCGTGATTTCATGATTAATTTCTCTGAACCAATTGTGTGCACTTCGTAGACTGAACAAATTAGATATGGAGATATAGAATTAGACGTCCAACAGCTAGTAGAGAGTGAGTGAAAATGAATTCTCGAGTTAGCCTAACAATTATTCTATAGGAATAAATCGACCCATTCTGACAATGTCCGATATTTATACGATGTAACCTTCTATAATATCTTTCCCTGTGGGAAGTGGAAATTCTGCTTACGACAAATTCCTCAATTATACCTCAAAAGCTGTTAACGAAAGTAAGTCTATCTCTTCTGTTACTCATATTAGGTTTCTTTTTCTCATGCCTGTTACTTCTGGAAACGAAGATCAAATAGAGAGAGTCAATCAAATCTTCAGAAAGATATTTAATTTCGTGGTTTGAGGCGACTTTCCGTGGAAGGGGAAAGGTTCTCTTCTGTACCTCGGGTTCTCCTCTGTACCTCAGTTTCTCCTCTATACCTCAGGTTCTTCTCTGTACCTCAGGTTCTCCTTTGTACCTCATGTTCTCCTCTATACCTCAGGTTCTTCTCTATACCTCAGGTTCTCCTCTATACCTCAGGTTCTCCTCTGTACCTCAGGTTCTTCTCTATACCTCAGGTTCTTCTCTATACCTCAGGTTCTCCTCTATACCTCAGTTTCTCCTCTATACCTCAGGTTTCCTCTGTACCTCAGGTTCTTCTCTATACCTCAGGTTCTTCTCTATACCTCAGGTTTCCTCTATACCTCAGGTTTCCTCTGTACCTCAGGTTCTCCTCTATACCTCAGTTTCTCCTCTATACCTCAGGTTCTCCTCTGTACCTCGGGTTCTCCTCTGTACCTCAGTTTCTCCTCTATACCTCAGGTTCTTCTCTATACCTCAGGTTCTTCTCTATACCTCAGGTTCTCCTCTGTACCTCGGGTTCTCCTCTGTACCTCAGTTTCTCCTCTATACCTCAGTTTCTCCTCTATACCTCAGGTTCTCCTCTGTACCTCAGGTTCTTCTCTATACCTCAGGTTCTTCTCTATACCTCAGGTTCTCCTCTATACCTCAGGTTCTTCTCTATACCTCAGGTTCTTCTCTATACCTCAGGTTCTTCTCTATACCTCAGGTTCTTCTCTATACCTCAGGTTCTCCTCTGTACCTCAGTTTCTCCTCTATACCTCAGGTTTCCTCTGTACCTCAGTTTCTCCTCTATACCTCAGGTTCTCCTCTATACCTCAGGTTCTTCTCTATACCTCAGGTTCTTCTCTATACCTCAGGTTCTTCTCTATACCTCAGGTTCTCCTCTATACCTCAGGTTCTTCTCTATACCTCAGGTTCTTCTCTATACCTCAGGTTCTCCTCTGTACCTCAGTTTCTCCTCTATACCTCAGGTTTCCTCTGTACCTCAGTTTCTCCTCTGTACCTCAGGTTTCCTCTGTACCTCAGTTTCTCCTCTATACCTCAGGTTTCCTCTATACCTCAGGTTTCCTCTATACCTCAGGTTTCCTCTATACCTCAGGTTTCCTCTATACCTCAGGTTCTTCTCTATACCTCAGGTTCTTCTCTATACCTCAGGTTCTCCTCTGTACCTCAGGTTCTTCTCTATACCTCAGGTTCTTCTCTATACCTCAGGTTCTCCTCTATACCTCAGGTTCTTCTCTATACCTCAGGTTCTTCTCTATACCTCAGGTTCTTCTCTATACCTCAGGTTCTTCTCTATACCTCAGGTTCTTCTCTATACCTCAGGTTCTTCTCTATACCTCAGGTTCTCCTCTGTACCTCGGGTTCTCCTCTATACCTCAGGTTCTTCTCTATACCTCAGGTTCTCCTCTATACCTCAGGTTCTTCTCTATACCTCAGGTTCTTCTCTATACCTCAGGTTCTCCTCTGTACCTCGGGTTCTCCTCTGTACCTCAGTTTCTCCTCTATACCTCAGGTTTCCTCTGTACCTCAGGTTCTCCTCTGTACCTCGGGTTCTCCTCTATACCTCAGGTTCTTCTCTATACCTCAGGTTCTCCTCTATACCTCAGGTTCTCCTCTATACCTCAGGTTCTTCTCTGTACCTCAGGTTCTCCTTTGTACCTCATGTTCTCCTCTGTACTTCAGGTTCTCCTTTTTTATTATTATTATTTTACAGACACAACTGCAAACATTGCAGCTCCTCCTCTCTCTCCAGTTTTCCAATCCAAAACGAGTAAGTTCTACAGGTACCAAGGCTCCCTAACAACGCCGGGATGTTTCGAATCTGTCACATGGATAGTCTTCCACGATTCCGTAAAGATATCCGCATCTCAGGTGAGCCTTACGATTGTAAAGTGCGGTTTCTATGAAGACGAAAGGAACTAGTGCTTCTTCGATATGTTTTCGTCTTCCGGATCAGATAAGAGGTGCGTTCGTATTTGAGAGCAATTTTGTGTTCGAGAACGAGATCTGACGCCTTTTTCCTTGAATGCCGTAAGCCAAAACCAAAGGTAACACAATATTCTCATTAGGAACAAGCGCGCGTGACACAAGAAGCCAATGAGAAAACGAAGAAAATTCCTGTAGGAATTAAAGATGATGAAGTCGTCAGTGGCTTTGAATCTGGTTTTGGTTTTACACAGGTTAAGTTTTGTATCAGGAAAGGTTTAATCTGTTTTGCAAAAGGCTGTAGCAATCCTGTATTATTCTGCACACTTAATTGAGATTGCCCCGTGGCACACAGCTACTGGCCCAAACTAGTCATCTCAGCAGAAAATGTGCTGTCGCTGTTGTTCCTATAGTCTTCACCTAGCAGATTTTGGCAGCAGTACGTTAAAAAAAATTCTTCTCATATAATTACAGGTTGCTGCCATGCGCAGTTTGATGATGAATGACACTGACTACATTGGGTTGAACTACCGCCCGACCCAGGCCCTTAACACACGCACTATGTATGCGAGCTTCGATGTTTCACCTGCCACAGAAACTCCAACGGTCGATGATTCAGCAGCTGGTGTCAAAATGACCACGTACCTGTTGCTGTTGATGTTAATCGGAGCTGTATTCCTTAATTAAGATGGCTCCTTCGCATACACCTGACGCCAATTGACTTAAGACTTGCTGTTTGTTAATGTGTGGTATCATCTAATATATATGGTTGTGATGAATGACAAGAGATTTTTGTTAAATAAGGTTGGTGTATGCACACACTCTTGGAAGAAACTGAGGGAGAAAACAGAAGCAAATTTCATTATCGCTTATATCCGCAGGAGGCTCTCCTAAAGGTAACCTTTCTGATCATCTGACAAAAACGGCCATCTAAACATGACCTCTGAAGAAGGTTCCTTTTTGTAGAAAAACATCACTACGTTGTTAATCTCCCGATTTCTCCTTGTACTGTGTATACCAGCCTTATTAATTCGTTATTTTCTCTACTTTATTTTTTAAGCCAACGGAATCTTGTTTGTATGATTTGGTGCTGTATTTAAAGCATGAAACATTGAGCCAAACTATTTATAGCCATCGATGCGGACGACATTTCTCCGGGACTTTCGAACCGATTATAACCATTCAGTGTGCAATTCAAAATTAATAAAAGTTTTTTGTCTTATTCTAAGTATAATTTTTGAGTTTACCCCTTCGTTGTAAATCGACATTTGGATCTCTACCGAATCAGGATGAACATATAGCAAAAAGTTAAAGAGCGATGTTTCCGGTATGAAAAGAATCAACACTGGAAAAAACTTATAAATAACAACTCTAACTAAGACCACGGCATAGCAAAGTTCAGATATCAGCAGAAACATCGCTATTGTCTTCCACACGGTTTATTTATTTATTTATTTATATATCTATTTTTTGACTTTGAGTCAAAGTGAAAAGCTGTTGCTTTATTAATCTGCTCTAGTGTTATTGTTTATTCTTAAGTTTTTTGCTTAATCTTGGTTCCAGTCCCCTCACCTTATTTATATATATATACATAGCTGTTTTAATTTCAACGGTTACTTTTGAAAATGTATGTGGAGTACATTCGAAACGTCAAGTCATAATCAAAATGTGCAAATTCATTATGTTTATCACTGCTGTTTGCGTCTTATTTTTGATCAAATTACGATGGTTCAAGAACAAAAGTAATTACCTCCTGCTATGCAAACGCATTACAAGGTTCCCGTAAAGATTCTTGGGCGGCTCAGTTCTTTACGATGGGATTAAGAAGAAAGAAAAGGTAAGCTTACAACTGAAAATTCACACGTAAAACCTGAATGTTAAGTGATTGACACGCCATAACAAGGTCGCCCTGATTACCCAGTCAGAATATGTCGATATTTTTAGAACAGTAAGTCTTTATCAGGCGTGGCGGTCTATCAGAGTGTTAGGAATGCTTATGTTTCTCACACTCCAAGTTTAATTCACACTCCATCAAACTTCTTATTTTGCTGCACAAACACGGCTCGGCAGTTTCGAGGTAAGCTTTTGTTCAGTGGCAATTTCTTCTTTTAAATACCGTAATGCTCTGACGCTGTGACTGCTCTTGGAGTTGCTAGCCACAGTAGGCTGTATGAAGAAACTAAGAAACACTCGATTGGTTGCATCCACTTAAAAGAATTTCATACAAAGGGGCGCCTTCGGTATCTCGAGGTAGCAGTTACAGTCATTGTCATTGCACACCTCGTACATCGTAGCTAGCATTTTTACCTTAAACCGCACCAAAAATTACCACGTAAGGGTAAATTTTTATTTAATCTCAAATCACTCCGCCTTTCTTAAGAAACACGAGGTAGTCTTTCAACTGCTTTCCACACTCCGCCTTGGGGATAGACTTTTATCAAGTTCTGTCTGGCAGCAAAGGGCTCACTTTGACTTACGCCACTGTAGGTACCTTTAATTTAGAGTGTGGTTGTACTTTCTTCTAGTTATTTTATTTTGTTTATTCAATTTACCCTACTTTACGTCTATTTTTATCTGTTATCTCACTGTCAATGAAATTATTAGTTTCAGTTTCGAGACAGGAAGAGAGATAAATCTTGTAATTACATTAAATTAGTTTCACAACACGATAATTCCGGATCTGTCACCAGCGCGATCGCCGACGAGCGTCCATTGGTCGGCTACTGTGGGATTTGATTTTTGCCCTTTTTCTGCTTTCGAGTTTGACTAATGGTCGTGGGTCGTGGGTCGTGGGTACAAGTCGTGGGTCGTGGGTGTGGGTGTGGGTGTGGGTGTAGGTGTAGGTAAGAGTCGTGGGTGTGGTTAATACTTAATAATAAAAATAACCATTTAAAATATTAAATATAATAATACATAAATTTTATACAACCCTGTCATTCATTAATTAAACTGTTCTTTCTTCTAGTTATTTTATTTTGTTTATTCAATTTACCCTACTTTACGTCTATTTTTAGCTGTTATCTCACTGTCAATGAAATTTGTTTCAGTTTCGCGACGGGAAGAGAGATAAATCTTGTAATTACATTAAATTAGTTTCACAACACGATAATTCCGGATCTGTCACCAGCGCGATCGCCGACGAGCGTCCATTGGTCGGCTACTCTGGGATTTGATTTTTCCCTTTTTCTGCTTTTTAGGGTAGTTGTCAAGGGAAATCCACAGGACATTCTTTTGTTCTCTTGCGGTTTTCAAGCCCCAGACGATAAAACTTTCCCGAGGTAATTTACTTAGGGAAAAATCGGTCACACTTGCAAATTTGAGTTTCCCTAGGACAAAACCCTGTAGTGTGACAACAGCTGATATCGCGTTTACGATCCTCCACTGTCGAGTTACCAGTGTGGCAGAGGTTATGTGTGTGCCTTTTGAGTCAGTCGACTTGTGCACAATCAGTTTTCCTTTGTGTATACAGTGTGTAATTACCAGAGTTATCTATCATTCTTTTGTCATTGATGTTGTCAGACGAGATCTCGGAATTTCTGTTCCTTGGCCCCTGACTTTAGCCGCAAATATAGAATTCACGAGCGCTGTCGCAATTTTAACGTTATAGTACTTCTACTATATGAAATCATTTTTGGTACAATGGTACAAAGCAACTCAGGTGTCTCGTTAACACAGACCTCGAAAACGCAGAACGCAGACCGCAGACCGCACAGCTCGAAAAACGTGTACACAGTGTGTAATTACAGGATTTATCTCTCTTTCCTTTATTATCAAACAAGATCTGGGAATGCGTCGTGAGACTGAAACTAATTTCATTGACAGTGAGATAACAGATAAAAATAGGCGTAAAGTAGGGTAAATTGAATAAACAAAATAAAATAACTAGAAGAACAGTTAAATTAATGAATGACAGGGTTGTATAAAATTTATTTATTATTATATTTTACATTTTAAATGGTTACTTTTATTATTAAGTATTAACCACACCCACGACTTTTACCCACACCCACGACTTTTACCCACACCCACACCCACACCCACACCCACACCCACACCCACACCCACACCCACACCCACACCCACGACCCACGACTTGTACCCACGACCCACGGCCCACGACCATTAGTCAAACTCTCGCGAGATTTCATTCGACTCCCTACGGCTCGGAGTCTACATGACTACATGACATCCTGATAAGAATGATAACTTGCACCAAATCGATAACCCTGAATTCCCGTTACAAATTCACTGTAGCCTCAAGCGAACTAGTTTCCGATTCCCTTCAGGAAATTTTTTAGATCACGAGAACTTAGCATCTGTACAGTCACCCCATCTTTCAAAATATTGACGTGCTTGGCAAAATGTCGCGGATAGATTTACGAGTCAATAACGGAATATTATGTGTCAAAGCTGGCCCGATTTTAATCATTGATTCTGTTGGAAACTTAGACTTCTTCTTGTCAATCAGTGTTTCTCGGTAGGCTCCAAACTCGTTCTTCATTCGCATTTCTTAAATACAAATGTAACTTTCCCGAAAGCGCAACGAGTCGTTAGTTTAAGTTGCTGACTTTGCCCCTTTATAAAAATCCGATTGGTTGTTAGAGAGGCTAACTCCTGTCAATCATTAGCCCCCAGTGATCATTATTGTGCTCGTCACGCAATTCTCCGAAAAGCTGGAAGGCTCGCACGATTCTCTAGGAATGCATAGAAGGTTAGCTGCCTTTGTTTTTGTCATTATTCTCGATCAATGAAACATAAGAATAGTGTTGACAATCGGACAACAGCCTCCCTTCTATTCGCTCCCGGAAACGCCCCCTCGTCACGGGTGGTTTACCTGTGCAGCAAACAAACTGAAATATTCTCTGTATCGGAGTTACGAGAAGAAAATTCTTCCTTTCTCCTTGTCTCTCTCTCGTCCAAAAGTTCATGGTGGTTGATTTAACGGGTTTTGCCGTTCCCTTGATCAGCGGAAGCGAGCGATGATGTGAGAGAAGATGAAAACTGGAATCAGAGACTGCCCGTTTTTTAATCCCAGGCTTCTTTGTTTTCGCACCTTGTCTCGATTGATACTCTTCTCTAATCTGCTGACCTAACGAACTATGATCTACTTCACTCATCGTCTTCGAAAATAGCAGCAGTTTTAACTATTACAAAAACATTTACTCTATGGCGTTGAGAAAACAAAGAAACGCTGTACATAGAAAACGGCCTCAGGGCGCACTAATACGGCAGGCTACCTTCGTTGTCATTCTCAAAACTGATCTGTGTGTGTTGCAACTATTATTATTAGCGGAAATCTGCCAGACAATCACCTTAACTTAGTTTTTGAACCTTAAGCTGCCAGATAAAATAAAAAGGAAATACGATAGGCTATCACTATTTCGTTCTATCCAGCGCAGCTGCCAAATGTTGACATCGTACGCGAAAGAATGTTCGTGTCTTGCAATTTTTTGCGGGGCGCATGCTTTCCGCGTGTCTCACAGGCTAGGCTTGCATGGATAACATTATGTAACCTGCGTGCACTTGCCTTTCGGTAAAATCCCGATGACTTCCCGCATTACAGAATAAAAAAAAAACATTAATTGAGCCCAACTATAAAATAAAACGTTGCGGAAAAGAAAACCCGTTATGACGGACATACAATAATTGGCACGTTCTTTGGTAATACCAGGATCTCAGGCATAACTGAAAATTTACTCGCACGCTGAGAGTTACATAACCTCGGCGACAGTACAGTTACACGTGGAACTAAGCATTTTCTCTCTATCCACTGAATAAAGACCTGGATTGTCATACGGCAGTCTCGATATTGCTAAAAACTCACATGATAGGCGTGAATGAACTCCAAAACATGTGTCCAAACTGCAGAGAATGTCTGCAGTACTTTAACCCTTTCGTTCCAACAAATGATCAATAATAAAATTCTAAACAACTCCTTAGGACAAACAACAAAGAGATTTCTTGATATTAGTTCAGAGAGCAAGCTTTTTGATCTTGACAGTTAAAGGTGAACTCCCCCCCCCCCCACATCTTGCTTTAGACAATGGTCGTTTTCTAAATATTCTCTTTAGCTCTCGCGTCAAACTTCCATTTTCTTCGACATCTTTGATGTTATTGACTAAAGGAATGAATGGCACCTTACGTAATGCTTGACGCGAATGCGCAAGGGCAATACATCCATTAAAAAATACTGCGGAAATTAACTCCAATTTTTAGTTCATGGACTAAATCCGTGGGTGGCTGGCCATAAAGAATCATAACATTGAATGGAATAGGTCATGCATTAGTCATGGTGCGTGACGCTGACCAATTTGAATTATATTAGGTTTGTTCGACAGATTTCAGAGCATTGCCCTTTCCGCCGTCATCTCCTCCACTTCGGAAACGATAACCTGTTGATCACACTCTAAACGACTTCGCAAGGTATCGTTTTCATAAATTGTTATTACTTCTTGCACATTCAAGTATTCAACTCGCTGTAACTGCATCTAGCAGCTACTAATAGTTAATAATCGGCAGAGTTGACAGTTGTTTCACTTAAAAAAATGATGCTAGTGTCAGCAGAGACAGAACGCACTTGATGTTTCGCATCTATTTCGTTCACGATCGCAAGCGCGCTATGCGCCTTAGAAAATGTAACTTTAGCAAATGTTAAGCTGATAGCAAAGGATTAGGAGGGTATTTTTGTCAACCAAAGTGTTACTTGGGCTAACTATACCGCTATTTGGGCCACATTTGCTGGCGCGCTCGATCTTACGCACTAGTTGTACTTTAGTAGACCCTAATACACGCCCCACTCAACTCGTCGCCCGTTAATAGTTTCTGAGAGGGATAGATTGGTTTCACGAAGCTTTCAAACTTAACTATTGGTGCGGTGCAAACAAATCTGCACATTCAAAGCGTTACGTGCTTAGTATTTTCGACGCGACAGATCATTCACTTCCCTTGGTGTATTTATTAGTTTCCTTCATCCTCTCTAGTCTTAGAAATCGTCTCTACTCTCACATTAAAAACGTCGATATTACATCCAGCCAATCATTTGATAGGAAATTGTAACAACCAGCAAATATAACGACCATCATCGATTTTAGAAGCAATCTGGGCGTGATCAGAATTTTTCATTTTTCAGAATGTCCAGAAATATTTACATTCCCCTTTTACCGCAGATTGTAACATTTCAAGGACGTGATAAGGGAATTGAAGCTGTGTGTTAGCCATTTGAGTAGCTGCGCTCTCCTTCGTGTACTTTTTAATTGCACCCAGTTCGCTTAAGGATTAAACACATGTTCGATAAGTTGTGTTTCTATCGAACTCGATGTATGCTTCTGACAGACGACACCTAAAAAAAACAAAGAACAGATTGTCTAATGTTTACTGGCTGATTCTTAACTCTAATTTGATTGATCACACTTTCGAAATCCATAATGCTTCCTTATTACATAATTCATTTCCGTAGCCTGATTTGAAGACGAGTTTCTTTTTCTGGATAAGAATTAAGGCTGCAGCGTAGACAAGGGAGAATTCTTTGTATTGCATCGCTAACTTTAAATGGTCTTTAAATGACTTCAAGAACACGTCAGGGGAACAAATTTGCGAAAAACTTAAGACCTTTAGTTGCAGCACTTGATAAACAGATCATTTCAGGCTTAAGCAGGTTGAAAAATAGACAAGTGGTTCTCGAACAAATGATTTTTTACTGAATGATTCTTAGTTGGGTTGATAGACACAACAGCGCCAACGTTTAATTGTTTTTTTTTCTTTTTTTACTCATTTTTTGTGACAGACAAAAATTACCTGTTGCGCAACCACTTCAGGGTTAACTAATCCAAGTAATGTTATTGCGCCAACAGATGAGCAGTCATTTCGTTTGTGATTCTTTCATTCCGCGTGATGACTCTTTCTCTTAGAGCGGGACAGCAATGAAAGGCTGAGTGGAGTGCTTGCTTTGGCCATGATTTCAAGGGCCTTGATGATTAAGTGCATAAAGTACGTCACTTGGTTGAAGAACCATAAGGTTATCTGTGTTTTTCTTCGGAGCCGAATATTTTTGATAAAGTAGGTGTCTTGTATGCAGAAGCATGAGTGGTAACTATTTCAATGTTTGTCAATATCGTGTGCTTCTTACCACAAAACCACAGATGTCACGGTAAACCACTAAGCGACGAATTCGAATAATAAATAAGCAAAAACTCAACTGGCTACAACTTAGCGCGAACTCCTAAAACCGTTCTTTTAAACTGATTAACAAAGGGGTCTTCTAGAAAGAAAAAACACCTCAGGGTCAATTGAAATGCAAAACTGACTCGATGGATTATGTTGGAAACTTGATCAGTGAAATTGATGGTTAAAAAAGTCTGAAGTATGTGTGCACTTCTTTCCTTCGTCACGGATCAAACTCTTTGAAAGGAGAAAAAATGATGGTCAATTTTTTTTCACCAAAGCTAGAGCAGCATTGCCCACACTCTCGAAGCTTTAGGCTAAAGAATGCTCGTCTTTGTTATCACGGTGCCGCGTGAGATACTGCGTGGCCAAAGTGCCGTTACACTCAAAGGTTAAACGCTAGGCGCATGGTTTCCGCGTGAGTCCTGCATGATTTCCACAGTTTCTCGCAAACATTTGTTTACGTAACTTTATCTTTACAGTCTAATAGTTTCGTTTTCAGGAATGAGACCTTCACGATTGCATCATACTGTTTTGCGGAACTACAAAGTCGTAGTAATTCTTTAGCGGCTGGTAATTAATCAAGCTGTTTGTATATACACTTTCATAAGTGCACCCACATGTGGAACGGGTGTTTGTTGGTAAGCCTAAAACGATTGCTACTGCCTTACTGGGAACCCTGCGACTTAGAAATGCAGAACTTTTCTAGGAAAAGGTTAATAAGCTTTAGGGCAAGTTCGTGTTGGAAATTTACTTTACCTAGCTGAGGATGCTATTATTAAATGAGGCCAGCAATTATTTGACGTAACTTGACAGGGCAACACGTCCGTCATTAAACTGCAATGACATGTTATTGATACTGGCCCTGAGTCAAAATTTAAATAACGATTTGGGAGAATTCCTGAAATAAACAATTCTGAGCACTTGATTTACAAATTGGAAAAGAACCCTAAATGAAATTAAGTCCTCGACGTTTGCGAAGAAGAAATGAAAGAGAGGAACAGCTGAACCCGAATGTTGCGAAATGGACGAAGCGCAGTGGAGGAGGAATATAAAAGCAATAAACCATTTATCTTTGACGTCAACCCTTCACTTAATTTTGAGGTTTTTCCTAAACTTGTGCTTTTACTCACATCAGCTAATGAACGCTTCCAGAGACTTTTTTTGGCAAAGTGGTCAAAGCAATTCAAGTGTTAGTTTGGCGACTTAATGTGTTTGTTGTCAAAATCAGCATACGTCATTGAATGCGCAAGATTTTTAAATCTATTTTCAAGACGATTTTTAAGGCACTGATGAATGGTTAGAAAACATAGCGGTAAACCAACATAGTTTGTACCGAGGAAATCGAAGCTTCATCGGTAGCATTTGCTTTTCTTTGACATCTGATAATTATTTATTTTCTGTTGTATGTACGAAGACATCTCTTAAGATGGACCCTGTCCCGAAAATAAGGAAAATCTAACAACACACTGAAATCTTCGTAAAGCAAATAAATCTGATGCATTTAAATTGCCTGTGCACGTAACACTCCGTAAACTTTAACGTCTAAAAATCCAACCAAATCGGTGTTATTTTATCTTGTAACGAAACGTGGTATCAGGTAGCAAGGTGAGTGGGAAACAATGTAACCCGGCGTGATCAGACACAATAACTCAATCATCAACGAAAACCTGCTCAATGATATATTAACCACTCTCTTTCTTAGCCGTCATAAATATGTCCTCGCATCAACCTTAACTGATACACTTCTCCTTTAACTCATGTCATGTTTGCTATATTGCGTTTGCCCTTGAAAGGAACACTCACTGTTGTGGAATTTCCTCTAGGAGTAAAACCGTTCTTCATACACCCTTAAAAAACAATTTCTTAAACAATTCGTGGTTTCCTCTCGTGTTCATCGTTCGTAAAATGCTCCAGCGTCCTATGTTTTTCTTTCTGCGGGGCCCTTTTTTTTTTTATTTTTTTTTTATACAATATTGAACATGCGTAGCTATGTCGTGTGTCACTTCATGAACATATGACAACACGATTAAACGCATTTTGACGGGTGGGGTGGTTTATAGTCTCCCTCGCAGCCGTTTTTTTTGGATGTTACGCAACGCTCCCCCAAAAGAACGGCTGCTGACAACCGAACTACATTCTTTCTCATTGTCCTTGCGGTTTGTTCGCGGTCTATTGAACAGACCAATCACATACCAGAAAATCTGAATTACGTAAGGTTTCACGCGAAAATGTGGATGTTGGGAGAAACATTGAGAAATTTGTCGATGAGACCTCGAAATGTTTCACATGTTCATCGTTGTGCCCTGGTAAAGATAGATTATATATTTTTGGGAAAACTTCTCATAATTTCATTGAAATTATAGAATCTACGCTAAACATAGACGTCAACTACTACGCTAGCGCCACGAACGCTAGATTGTTTGAGCAGTTGTTAAAGTTTCAGCGAGCAACTGAGAAAGTAGAAGCTAAAAGCTGAACTGAAACTCTTTATTCGCACTATTTCAAGAGGTTACTACAGATTATAAAAGTCAGAATATATAAGAAACAGTAAATTACATCAATAATCAAATTAAAGGAAATACAAGACGCCTTTCAATCTAGGCAAGGGCTAAACGCTTGCTTCGGCCTACAGATGGAGATCAGGAGGAAAAAAGCGCGTGCTTGCCGTCAACAAACCGTGCGAAGCTTCGAGAACACTGCAATTTAGGTCGGCCAACGTCTCCTACACTACTTGTACTTCTTCACTTGCTAGTCCGCTGCTAGCTGGAGTGAACCCGATTAGTTATGTTCGTGGCTTCTTATCACTGGTACAGGAAATCGGCCCGAATTATCGAGTGTTTCCGCACGTTGGTACAACGCAACAACAATAACAGTAATATGACTACTTTCATCGGTAACATGGTCAAACACGAGCGGGAGTGCTTGATATATTAACGATTTCCCGGATCCTGTAGACAACTTAACAAAAACATCTTGTTTCTCGACTAAAACTTTTATAATTGCAAGCTTCTGGTGAGCTTTAAGCTCGAAAATTTTGAACTTTGACGACGCTTTGCGAAAAGCTCCTTCAAGCACCGTCATTTGTCTTGTGTTTTCCACATGAGGATCGCGGTAGAAAACGATATCTGATTGGACGAGTCTCAAAAGGTGAGTCTGGCGCGAAAAGGTTCCTGAAAATGGAACCCGAGCTGTGATTGGCCAATTCGGAGAAAGGAATGTAGCTCGGTTGTCAGCAGCCGTTCTTTTGGGGGAGCGTTGCGTGACATCCAAAAAAAACGGCTGCGAGGGAGACTAGGTGGTTTATGGTTAACAAATTAATTGTTAACAAATTAGGTACTTTTAATGTACACAAATGAAATAAAGTCTCACTTACGCACTACCGGTTTAAGGCAATAAAATAAAAATAAATCTTTCGATGAGTCGGCAATTAAAGATATTTGAACCACTCCATGCGATGTTTTTCTTTGACCGGCTAAACAAATTTCTGCTCGTTGATATCGGAGAAAAACAAAACATTACCCGTATGTAAGTAAATATTAAATAGCGACTGTACATAAATGCTCTTACATTAAATTGAAAGTGCATCCGGTGAAGTTTTCCATTGTTCGCTCTGTCAACGGGACACAGTTACCTGCCGCCAGATCCCCCTTAGATTTTACATTTTTTTCAACCGAAAAAAGGTTTGAGTAATCTAATCTTCGAAAAGTAATGTTTTCGGGTTATTTTTTTTCAACCAAGAAAAAGTTTAATGAAAGCGAAAACTAAGCAAGTCTGGACAAATGTCTGTTTGGACCATGGCATTATAGTTTTCCTCACATTATTTCAAAGACTGTACATGATTTCCTCTATTGTTTCAATTTTCCAAAATCTCTCATAATATTTTTTTTCCGTAATTTTGCTTTTCAGATTTAGGATAATTATGGATCGTCTTTTTCTGACTGTGTTCCTCTGTGTTAGCTTGGTGTCGCTTGTTCTCAGCGCCGGTAAGAATCCGTAATTTATTACAGCAACTCTTGCCATCTATTACATATGTACTTATGAATAATGTACACTTTTTTCTCTCCTTCCTTTTCGCCGTTGCTCAAAAGTGGACTTTGATATTTCTTTGATGTCTACGACCCTCTCAGATCTTTCAGATAGTTATTTGGCCAACGTTAAAGTCTATGATTTCATATTTCGTTTATGACTTTTGCATCTCTACTCTACAGAACAAACACCCAAAAGTAATAAGATTGGGATTTGCATACATTTTTAATCATGTGTTAAACAGTGATGTCAAACCACAGGATATAATTTCATTTAAATTTTCTTTGTGATATCAAGAAACTCTCGGTGTTGCAAGTACGGTGAAGTTTATTTCAGAAATCTGTGGTGCAGTAGTTGCACCGGAACTAACTAGACGCTTGCTTGCCAAGAAAAATCTGATCAGTTTTCGAAATTCACTCCTTAACTAGTACTTTAAGGGCCCAAAAGTACTCTGTGAATTAGAAAATTAGATAAAAGCTCAGTTTTTCCAAAAACGGTAATCCTGAAAAAAAATCCAAGGTTCGCGATGGAGAATATCAAATCAGCATCTGTAGTGACTCTTGAGCAGACATTTTCTCAGAATTCCCGTTGACTCAGTAGCTTACACTCTGAAGCTGTTTGTCATAATTTTATTTTTTTGCTCATAGATTATGACTACGTCGTAGGTGGAAAAAACGGTAAGTTTTTTTTGCGTTGTTTTCCTTGGTTATCCTTAATTCCAGTTTCTTTTTGGATTGATTGGTTATCTTCTCATCTACGAAACAAGGATATCGCTAATATTTAAGGACCATTCTATGAGTGCATATTGAATTTTAGATGGCAAATACTTAACAAGGTGCGTAGCACCGAGTTGGTTCTCGTACCCGACAATTGCGACTGGAATGACTGTTTGTTTAAATTTTACGCCTTTCGTTAATTCTCATGAATTTATGTTAACTCTAAAATTGAGAAAACCTTGGGTGAAGAAGGTTCCATACACGGTATATGAACTGCTAACCGGAGGTGAGTTAACCAATAGGAACACTCGAAATGCAATATCCGGAGTTGAAAATGTGATAATACTTGGTATGCAGTGATTTTACACTGTCATCCGAGTGTTCAACGGATTTTAAGGATGCCGCAATCCACGAGTGGGTAAACGTTTTTAGACAAGTCTTCTTTACCGTAAAGAGATTACAATCAAGCTGTTAGGCTCCATAACTCCACATTTCTCCGAGAAAGTCAGTCCAAGATAGAAAACTGAGATATTCCAACTCACACTCAAAAGGCCTACAATTTCCTTTAAATTTTCTTTGTAAAACTGAACTTTGCTTTATATTTGAGCATCACATACCCAAGTGGGACTTAGAGGCAAGTACTTTGGAGAAACAAAATTTGCCATAACTTTCCACACGAGCTCGTAATCATCCAAATACAAACTAAAATAATTGTCTAGAATTACCCATGATATTATAAAATTATTGCTGCTCTTAGCTTATGAGCGTATTTCTGTTTTTCAGGCCCTGGAAATTGGACAGGGACATGCGCAACCGGAAAGAAGCAATCACCGATTAACATAAAAATGGCTACAACAGAATATAAAGCGATGCCCAAATTTGTTCTCGAAAATTACGACATGATGCCTAAAGACAACTATACCTTCAGTAACAACGGCCATACTCTACATGTTGGATTCCCTACGAATTTCTTCAATGTTAGCGGCGGGGGATTGGAAGGAGTTTTTACCACCGCGCAGATTCACCTTCACTGGGGGAAAACTAATAACGAGGGATCAGAACACACTATGGACAAGGCATACCCTGCTGAGGTTGGTAAATAAAGAACGACTGAGTACTTACCAACTGAGTGCAGGCTCTTCCTTTCTTTACACGAGGCAATTCATGAAGTGAGAACACGGAGAATAAAGGGAGCTAGAGTAAGGAAGCAGCTTCCCGCAGAATGCTTCCCCCCTTGCCCCCCCCCCCCCCCCCCACCTCGTCACACACCCATTGTAGCGGGTTATTCTCTTCTCTTAGGGTTTTTTACTCTTAAAAGGTACAACAATTCGTCTCTGAGGTTGGCGAATGGAAAACAATCAATCAGGATAATACGATACAGAGTCACTCTTCCTCAGTGCCTGAGATCGAGCAAAGCAAAAGAGGGGGGGGGGGGGGGGATTTCAAGTCTGTTTACGCTGGCTAGAATAAACCAAACATTTACCTATGCTCTCCTCCCTTTTGTTGGTAGTAAATTGGTGTTTTTTGGCTTTTGTGCGCGGCTTAAGTGATAAATTAGAGATGAGGAGATTTTCCATTAGCAAATTCAACAGCATGTTTTTCGAGAATTCCAAAACTACGAGCGGAATTTTGAGTTCTGGTGAGGTGAAGAATTAAAGTTGGAAGTTAGCGATGTTGGTGTCAACTTTTAATATACTTCAATAGAAATTAAACTTGACCAATTGTGAATCCTGATTAATTTACCAATCTAACTTTATTTCTTAAAAGCTTCTTTTTACTTTTTTCTCGAACAGATACACTTCGTCAGCTACAACACCAAATATGCAGACTTAGGCACTGCAGTTCCCAAATCTGATGGTCTGGCAGTTCTTGGTGTGTTCATTGAAGTATGTGGAACATCCCTTTTTGTACTTATGAGCTTTTCAATTTTTTTTTCTGATATTATGTTATTTATTTCTTTATAGGTTGGAGGTAGTGATAACCCAGCATACGAATTTCTGAAATATACCGAAGATGTCATAAAAGGTAAACCAGTGTATGTGATTTTATTTTATGTTTAACATTCTTAATTCAAAACTGAACTGGTAAAAAGAAGTAAGTAAAGAAGTGGTAAAAAGGTGTGCGTCTAAACAGTCCTTCATTTTGAATTTAAGCTCAAAGTCTTTTACCAGACCTTTTTTTTATGTGGCCACCAAAATATCAGTTATCGTTTTCTTTCAAGTCATGTCCCGAGTCATTCATCTGTTTATTGATTCAGTTTTTAAATTTACACTTCGAAAACTCGAAGTGTTTACTTATACACGTTTTTTCATGAATTTCTTTCTCGTTCTACAGTTCGTGATCGTGTCACGCACTCACCTATTTGTATTTCCACTGAGCCAGACGTTTCTCCATCATTACTCAAACCAATGGCCGTCAATACACGGATAAACGATACCCAATCACATAAGTGGTCGTATAGAGTGTCGTCTATACCAGCATTTTATTTCACCTCACACCATCACCCCTAAATGAAACATAAGAACGTCACGGGGATTTTAGAAAGTGATGTCTAACAAAAGGAGTTCCTGATCGTGGAACAAATTCTCCAGGAGAACATGCACTCTGATGTCAGGGTGTAAAGAGTTCAGTACTTTCCTAATGTTTGGGTAGGCAGACGTTCATTGGAAGAGAGCAACAACTTTCCTGTAATTGACTGCGGAGAAAACGATAATCAGAGAGATTTGTGCGCGTTACAACTTGGCTAACGAGTTTTTATGTTAATTCTCACAGCATCGAATAAGACTATTATTATGCCATTCAAGCTGGAACCGATGTTGCCAGAGACACGCGACAAGTTTTTCCGTTACAGTGGATCTTTAACTACTCCCACGTGTGATGAGAGCGTCACCTGGACAGTCTTCAAACACAGCGTCAAAATATCAGAGACTCAGGTGTGATATTTTATTTTGATTCTTTGACCGCTACGAGTGGCGACGCCAAGTGGAACGACAGTGTTTAACTTTGTAAATATTTGTGAACATTCGATTCAGTAATTTATTGAACTCTCGAGAAATGTGTCGTAGTTTGTAACCCTCTTCCCTCCTTTACTGGTGTTGCTTTTGACTCCCCCCCCCCCCCCTCTAAAAATGCAAGGTGAGGTATGGTTCAAGAACACAACCAAACGAAAAGACCTCTTTTCAAGATCTTTTTTTCGGGTCTTCGTTCGTAACTTTTTATAAGAAATAAATTCATCGCATGATGAGCAATGCCAAAAGCCATTGGTTTACATGTGGACGGCTGTTTTTTCACGGCTGTTTACCCATTTGGGGGGGAGGGAGAAGATGAAAGTGAAATTCTCTTTTCGACGCTCCTACTTAACAGGGGGGGGGGGGGGCGGGGGAGAAAGGGAGATCTTTAGCAGTGGTCAAAATTCAATGAGTATTAACATAATTTTATTTGTCTGTAGATGGGCTATCTGCGTAAGCTCGAGTTCACAAGCGGTTCACTGATGGTTAACAATTACCGTCCAGTTCAGAAGCTCAATGACCGCAAAGTTTATAACAGTTTCGACAAACCTGCGTCAACCGTAGCTTCAACAACAGCAGCAGGTGCAGGCATTCTTGACATCAGCATTGGTCTGTTCTCACTGATGCTCTTGACTGCACTGTTTGGTCGTTAACTTTTCGCGTTGCACTGATGTAATTTTGTTCTTTTTCGTTTTTTTCAAGTTTTATTATAATCATTATTGCTTTTGGCAGCACTTGATAAAGTTAGCGTGCTTTTGCTAATGTGACTCAATTTTCTCAGTATTAGGAGAAAATAAATTAGCTGGATAAGGGATGATTGGCACCTTTGTTTTTTATTTTTATTTGTTGGTGGCTAATTTGGTAGCTTGCCTAATGTTCCATTACAACATTATGGAGAGGTGGCGTCGATAATCACAATTTATACAGACGTATCTACCGGCTTTGCTCATTTTTTTCAATCAGCTTGTCAACTGCGTTCATCATCTAAAAATCTCCTTGGGATTCCTCATTTTAATTTGAAGACGTACGGTGCAAGATCTTTTTATGTAGCTGCCCCCACACTTTGGAACACTTTGCCGTCCAATATCATGAACAGCTCCTCAGTGTCCGTTTTTAAAAACAAACTTAAAACGTTTCTTTTTAAAAAAGCGTTTTTCTAATTTTACAATTGTGTCAATCTTGTTAAGCGCTTTTGAACTTTGAGGAAACTAGCGCTATATGAATACTTTATTATCATTATTTTCGCAGAGAAATCAACTGAATGCTACATTCTAATCAGGCAGCACAGGGCGAAAACTGTAACCTGTGAGCCATGGAGTAAAAAATAAATGTACATTAACTAATCCTAAAAAGCTTTTCTGTTATGTCTACGGTCCTCCTTCTAACAGGAACTCAAACTGCCACCTTGAAAGTCCGGGCAATATTCAGCGTGCCCGAGAACACTGCCCTCTGCATCTTTCGCAGTACGTTTGTGCTTCTGCCTCCCACCAGCTCGCGCATCATGACATCCAGCTCCCGTGACCACCCCCCGAGGGCATCCATAATGATGTTATATTGCTTCACCTCGTAGCCTGAGAACTGCTGCCTTAGTTCGCAGCGAAGGGGTCCATACTTCAGTGTCTTCTCTTCATCCTTTCTTGTCCGATTGTTGACCCATGGGCAGCTCATTTCCAGCGTCACAACTCTCTTGCAAATATGATTTACAATGCGTGCATCCACCCTATTGCATCTGACCTCTTGTTGATCAGCATCATAGTTAGTATGTCAGCATATATAGGGACATCCCAATAAGCTTTAACATTCTCTGACTCTTACACGGGCTTCGGCTTGTCGGGTGAGTACCAGGGTGGTATCTCGTCTATAAATCCCTTATCATACAACAGTTCGTAAAACAGTACCTTCAGTGCTGCGTCGTGTCTAGAGAGATACTTGCTCTGGGCCAGCGCACTGCATCCTGACAAGATATGAGCCACACTCTCTGGAGCCTTGCCGCATAATCTGCACCTATTATTATTATTATTATTATTATTATTATTATTATTATTATTATTATTATTATGGACAAGTGTAAGGAAAATGTTCGTCAGAATTCAATTTTTTAATCTTTCATCGGATGTTTCAGTGCGACGTTTCTTGCGTGCTATGTTAATGTTATAGTTCAGCCACAATGCTCGAAGACTTTGAGTGAAGATTTTGTTGCACACACAAAATGTTCACGTTTGTTATCTATTGATATTTTCTAAGACCTTGAGCAGAGTACGTCTGACGGCAAAGAAATCCTGGTGAATCAAAAGATTCAAGAGGCAAAACAATAGCTCCGCGCGTGTTTAAGACTCAAACGTGAAATAAAAGCATTTTGCACGTTCAAATGACGAGAACCCCAACACGGCACTACCACCGCGTGCCCCCCCCCCCCCCTGTTGATCGGAGAAAATCTGAAACTGGCGTCTTTGTTGGTGTTGCCGTCACGATTACTTAAGCTTACTGAATTATCCTCTTTGGAGGCACTTGTGTACTATTTCATCTCTAGCTATGGGAGGCAACTCATTCTTTTCCTTGCAAAATCTGATGAGAGTTGTAATATATTCCGTATAGCTAAAAGCGGACCAGGAGATCTTTAAAAGAATTAGTTGTATCGGGCATTTTCGGGCAAGATTAAAACGGGATGTTCCTGAGAATAGAGACCCTATACCCGGTCTCCTTCTTCCGCTTCCTCCTTCTCTTTGTCGGGAGGATCGAAGACCGGACCCGAGAAATTGGCGGAAATAAGGAACTGCGTCGCTAACTACCCAATGAAAACGCTGAGGGAAACTACTTTTAAGAGCAAATCCGTGCTAGAATCAAACAAATCGCAAATCTTTGGCAAAGCTTTTCTTTTGCATATAGATAGCCTTTTCAATTTTCTGTTGCATATAGATAGCCTTTAGTGAGCATATGAATGCCATGCAGTTTTTTCCTTGAATTATCTGTTAATTCTTGAGAAAAACGATAGAAGCTTTTTTCAGCTTAGGCACAATTTGGCGATCCCAAAAACGTGCAAACAGGAGGAAAATTAGTCATGATTCACTTGACTCGCTTGTCAAAACTGCTTCGCCAGAAAAAGCCGTCATAGTTCCACTTTACGTATGATGCACGATCCTTCGCAGTAGATAGCGCTATTTATGCGATAGCGAAAATCAGACCTGAAAAAAATCAGGCCTTTACGGGATTCGAACCACTGACCTCTGCGATACTAGTGCAGCGCTCTACCAATTGAGCTAACAAGCCAACTGGGAGCAAGCCGTTAAGTTGATTCGTAATAAACCCGTGATGATAAATCAGATACAATGAATATATGAAGTTCATATATTTTGAACTTCATAATATTCATTGTATCTGCGATACTAGTGCGCTGCACTAGTATCGCAGAGGTCAGTGGTTCGAATCCCGTACAGGCCTGATTTTTTGCAGGTCTGATTTTCGCTATTGCATAAATGGCGCTATCTACTGCGAAGGATCGTGCATCATACGTATTTAATACCGCAGTTCAAAATATATGAACTTCATATATTCATTGTATAGTTCCACTTTGTTGTATAACTTGCCATGGTCTAAACACCACGATTTCATAAGCATTAGATTTATCTGAGTATTCAAGAGAAGTAAATAAGTTATGGCTCTCCAGTTCTTCGTAAAACGGTAGGCGAAAAATAACGATAATTTTGAAACTGTGCCTTTGTTTAGAATTTCGCAAGATTAAGAATGAAAATACCCGAGTTAACGATCTTTCAAAATATGTAAAGTTTACTTTGGTGAAATGAATGTGGGATTTTTAAGAATTTGTTGAAAATCGTCAACGAAATACCTTAAATCACGCCATGTTGTGTCTGCGTGACCATTAACTAAAACAATATCGTTTTTGCTTTAGAAATCATGGCAACTCTAAAAGCGTAAAGAACAATGCAAATATACTGACCCCAACGAGGTCTCGATGGTTTGCAATCAACTGAACTACCCTACGTTATTTGCATAGCGCGACAATATAATATGATAAATTTGCGAACGAGAACTATACTCCCGAAAGAGCAAAAACATCCATCATTTCCCCAAGGCAGGAATACGCAAAGTATAGTCTTTCTTAAATTTAGAATTTTTATTTAGTTCACGAGAGAAATAAACATACACTAATGAGGTTGATTTAATTACATAAAATTGAGGGGAACAAGGAAGATAAATTCTTGGTAAAATAGTTTCTTAGCGATGTAAAGAGAAATCTGCTACCCCAAAGTAACGCATTATAGAGAGAGACCACATACCTCCTTCTCCCCCACCCCTCCCCCCCCCCGATTCCATGAACAACTGTCACGCAACTGTCACGCAAGCTCGTTCGGCCTCTATGCAAATCTGTCAGACAGATAACTGATGAACAGGATCGATGGCAGAAAACTCTGAACATAAGCTTTAAATGGTCGGCTCGATCAGTTTTTTAATCAATTTTGTCGCTAAGAACACCAACGTGTTGTATCAAGCACACAAGCCGGAACACAAATTGCAAAGTTTAGACGTTTTTAATAGCAGCCGTTTTAATCGAGCCGCGACATAAAGCGACGGTACAGATGTCAAACTTACGGAGACCGCAGAATGGAGAAACGGCAAAACAGAAGAACGCTGGACTCATACGAACAGCTAAGAATATAATATTTGAGTTAGGGTTATTATATTTACTTTGCTATATGCATCGGAGTCGTGTTAATTTTTATTCTATCAATTTCTTGATGGTCACATGTACACAACAGGATTGCGTAATATCTTTCTTCACGATTTTCAAAAAGTTTTGAAAAATTCCAAATTCCTTTCCCCAAGCTGAGCTTTACATATTCTGAAAGATGATCAACTCTAGTATTATCGTTCGTAATCTTACGAAATTCTGAGCAAAGGCACATGCTCAAAATTATCGTTGTTTCGCCTACCGTTTAACGCAACACGGGAGAGCCCTAAGCTTTTGACTTCTCTTGAATACTGGAATTAATCTAATCTTTATGAAATCACGGTGTTTAGACTATGAAAAGTTGTACAACAATTGGAACTATGATAGCTTTTTCGAGCGCAGCTTTTTTGATACGCGAGTCGAGTGAATCATGACCTATTTAAAACCTGTTCGGTGTCGCCAAATCGATCTCGGGACTGAAAACGAAACGTTTTCGTTTTTTCGGAAGCAAATAATTTTTTCGAGGAAAAAACTGCACAGCAATTGTATACTTCCTAAAGGGTACTTGTATGCAAAAGAACAGCGAATTTTAATTTTTTTAACTTTGCCGTGCAATGTTTGATTCTTGCACGGATTTGCTCCTAAGTGTCCCTTCGTTATCCACAATCTGAGACATTCATTCCAATAAACTAACCACCTGTTCGATTGAAACGTTTGATACACTTAAAGTGCAATCGCTGACCTGCAGAAATAAGAAGAGGATTCTTGCACTGCGTGCTCAATAGAGTTCGTTACCAAAATAAGAAGAGGATTCTTGCACTGCGTGCCCAATAGAGTTCGTTACCAAAAGGGAAATGACTGAATATCCCATGAAAAATTTTACCTTTCTCAGTTACACAGGTTCATATTGACATCATGATAAAAACCGACTATATCTTGAGATGTTTCTCAAAGTTAAAAAAGTTGGTGAAATGTCAAAATTTGGGGAACCGTTAAAAAAAGCTTTTGACTAGCCAAGTGTGCCTTTCGTCCACACGTACACGGATAGCCGCATGATAGGTGCGAACGTTAGGAAACTTGTCGAAGTTTCTCGTTGGGAGCAAAAACAATAACGAAAACAGCACGAGCTAGGGTAGACATTTAAACACTGTATCTACCAGCCGTTTAACTTCTAATAACAATATCGATACATTATCAAGGAAAAACAATAAGGAGAATAGACAAATTCATCATCAAAAGGGTGTCATCTTGATTAATTTACCAGGAAACGAAGCCATATGTGAGAGTCAGAACTCATCCAGCACTTTGAATTGTTTAAAATCTGTATTCCAAAAGCTGCGTTTCGCGTAACAGCTGATTTGTGATTCTTCGTAAAACTCGATTTGTCCTGTAATGTGAACACTGATATGATATTCTGCACTAATTCCGCTCAAATTATTTTGGTTGTTAAAGAAAACAACTCCTTAGGGTGCCGTGTTGTCTATAGTTGTAAATAATGATTGGAAGACTGAACAAGGTAAATGACGCGTGAATACTCTGCGATAAAAGACGTCGACGTGAATCAGTTTATCGCATTTCTCTTTGCACCTCCGGCTCCACTTCGGACACAAGGAGCGGAACACCAAAAAGAGTTCTTTTTCAAGGTAAAACTCTAATTTCTTAGCAATTTATCGATAGGAAGTGAGTAATTCTATAGGTTAGTGACATTTAATCATTAGCCTGCGTAGCTGACGATGCTGCTCGATTTGAAAATTAGAGTGAACTCTACAGGTATCTGTTCGCATTTGGCTGAAAAGCCGTTGTTCAACTCTTAAAGCTAATGGCAAACACCGAAGAGTAAGCCTTCCAAGTTTAACAGCCTCCCGACTCTGTTTGAAAAACCTAAGTCAAAATCATTTTTATTCGCTGTTTAGAGGCTCCTAGACGATGCCTCATGTTACGGAACACACGTGGCTACATGACTCGCTATTTAAATATGTTAATCGGTGCAGTGATCAGTCATACAACAAGAAAAGCTGGTGCCTGCAGAATCAGTACAAAAAAGTAAAAGGCAAGAGTATCGATTGTGCTTTAGTTTCGCCCCTCAAATCGAAACTGCATGCACATCACCGGATCTTAGTTCTAAGTTTCGAATCACTTGAGCATCCAAAAGAGTTAGTTTCCAATCTTTGCTCACTTATGGTTGGAAATTGTGTCACCAGATATGACTGTCCCACAGCTTTTTATTTCAATTAAATAATTTTCCACCGACGACAGCATAAAAATCGAACCAAGCAATATCTTCGAAAATCGATAAAAATAGATATAATTTTTCAAGAAAAGTTTTGAAACAATTTACTCTCCTAGAGAGATTCGAAACTTTAAGTTTAGTTCTTAAAATCACTCGCTCTTTTATTAAAGATTTTTTTCAGGTGAAGCTAACTATGAACAGTTTTCTGCTGCCTGTTTTCATTTGTGTCAGCTGGATGGCTCTAAGTGTTTTCGCGACCGCAAGTGAGTAAAAACAAATTCCTCTCCATTGGGCCGGTTTCAATTTGAAATTAAATTGAAGGAAAGTGTATGAGAATGAGCTGATAGAAGAATATCCGAACTTAATTGTGCTTTACATTATTCTCTCGAAGTAAAACTTTAAACGTCATTTGTGAAGCCTCGGCTGCTTGTGCTTCTCAAAGCACCACCATATTAAAGTAGCACTCGTCCAACCACGTTACAAGGTCAATACCTAATTTGTAATTTATTCAATTCAAGTGATTTATGATATTTTCATTATATTTCATAGATTCGTGGTCTTATAATGTGACATCCCAAGATGGTAATACTTTTAACATATTCCAAATGACTATAACATTAATTTGTCTAAAAGATTGTATTGCTTCTATACTATATTTCGTCCACTCCAGCGTTATCGCGACTCCTTTTATTTCTGTTCAGAATGATTGTTATTTCACATGAAAATGTCGTCTTTGCAGTCTAAACGCAATTGATGTATTATAGGTCCAAAAAACTGGAAAGGTATCTGCAAATCTGGAACGGAGCAATCGCCCATCAACATAAAAATCTCTGATACTAAGTATGAGAAGATGACCGATTTCATACTCACGAACTACGAAAATCAACCCTCTGAAACTAACTTTACAGCTGTAAACAATGGCAATATTGGTACAATTGTATTTAAATTCAAACCGAAAATCTACTCCGTTCGCGGCGGAGGACTGGATGGTGTTTTCACCACTGTTCAATTCCACTTTCACTGGGGGTCGGATAAAACAAAAGGATCAGAACACACTTTGGACGGAAAGGCGTACGCCGCTGAGGTAAGTAGATGAAGAACGTATTCCTTATGTTACCAATGAGCACATATTTTTCTGTTGTTACGAGGAAGCCTGAGCGAGGTGTGAGCGCGGAGAGAAAACGATTTGGTGTGGTACGTGAGCTGGCTTCTTACATACCACCTCAGCGTGCTTCTCGTCGTTATTGGCTAGCGTCTTGCTCACCAGTGATTCTTTTCAGAGCATTTCAATATGGACTGTGAGCATAAAAATACTGTACTCCAACCAAAACACTGAGTACCATGCTGTTTTACGACTCTGCATGAAATTTTAAACGTATTCTGTTACACCACAGTCCTTCAAAAAATTGGTTCTGGAAAGCCCTTCCTTTGGGGAACATTTAAGACAACTATGGCGGCGATATAAAACTTTTATAACCGAATTTACCGACTTCCGAGGGAGTTTTCCAAACTTAAAGAGGGCCATAGCCCGTTGAATGTTGATCTTTGATCTGTCCCTAAAGTCCTTTAAACAAAAAAGGAAAGCTCCACAACAAGGAAAGTTTTAAACTTACTGATCCAAGTAAGCTCTGGGTCCAATAGCGCTTTACTTCACTGATCTGACGTGCGAGAAGAAATGAACGGGTACCCGGCTTAAAGGATTGGATAACTATACACATTCTCAAAATTGACTGACGTGAAGTTTTCGTTTTGCATGAAAAGTTGCACTTCGTCAGCTACAACACCAGGTACTCAGGATTTGACGTAGCAAAAAACAAATCAGACGGGCTTGCCGTGCTTGGAGTGTTCATCGAGGTAAGGCGAAAAGATCTCCAATTTTATCTGAGTGTATTTTACATTATTGCATTACGATGAAAAGTTATCTCTGTGTTATTTCTTGTTTCAGGTTGGTGGTGAAACCAATCAAGCATTTTCATTTCTGACTGAATATGCCACAAAACTCGCGAACAGTAGTACGTTTTTGTTGTTGTTTTCTTGGTTTGTGCAACAATTAGTTAACTTTAGTCAATACACCAAAAAATCGTTGGAAATTAAACTCTTAACGTGCGACTCCGTCTTATCGGCTGCTCAGAGGTGAAAAGAAAGTACCTGCTAATCATTTCCCAGCTTGCCAATCACCTGTGTGGCGTAAACCAAATGGGGGCCAATCTCACAAGTACAAGCTACTGTTAGGAAACATCAGAAACTTTCGAACTCCCACATGAAGAACTCAGAGACTAATGAGGGGAGGGGAGGGGAGGGAGTTTTGATAAGCATTTGACCACCTCCTTGGCAAACAAATGTGAATAATTTTTCCTAACTACTGAACACGCATTGTAAAGCCAGTACAATGCTAGCGTAGAACCCTTCTTGAAAATCTTGCCTACTGCAAACCCTCTGTACAGTGTTATTCAATTCATTCTCAGTCAAGCTTAACATTCGATCATATTTCCAAGAAAATCCTTCGCACGCTTTAGCGGGAAGCAACGTGAGAGACATTTGTTGGTAGGAGAACAAACACTACTAAATCAACTTTCAGGCTTATTTGTTCGCAATGATATACTTCATGTCTCCCCTGGCGTGTCTTATCTCAATTTCACAGGCTCGTCATGGAGCAACATTCGTCCGTTTGGTCTGGCACCCATGCTGCCCTGGACCACACTTCAAAAGTACTTCCGGTATCATGGCTCATTAACAATTCCTGGCTGTCAAGAGAGTGTCACTTGGACACTTTTCAAGGAGTCCGTAAAGATATCGAGTGAGCAGGTAGATAAGATGGGTCATCTAATCGAATATAAATAGAATACAGCCCACATTCTCTACACTTTTTAAGATGGAAAACTTGAGATGGTTCTCTCTTTGCAGGAGCGAAAACAAAAAATTTCAGGTTCTCCGTCAGTGATGAAACTACTACCTAAGCTATGAGCATGTTGTCAAGTAAATAATTATTGAAAAGGCGTAATAACTAGGTTCTTCATTACAGATGAAAAGTTTACGCAACCTCACAAACGCATCGGGCAAGCAACTGGTTAACAACTATCGTCCAGTCCAGCCGCTCAACAAAAGGACCGTGAAGAACAGTTTTCTACCGCCCTCTTGCCCAGTAATACGTTCTACCAGCATCATCATCGATATAAACGCTGGCCTCTTCTCACTAATGTTGCTCTCTGCACTCTTTGGACACTGATTGTGTTCGCAGTGAACATTTTTTATATGGCCCCATTTTCAAAGAAGCTTAGTTACACAAATGGAGTAGTTTACACGTACGTAAACCATGAAGCCTGATGTATAGTTACCAAATTCTGTCGAAGAACACTCAGACGCAGACATCCATAGTTTCAGCGGAAGATAATCACGCAACTAGAGTTTTTCCTAAATATTTTAAAGTTTTGTTTCCTACTTATGTTAAAGTAAAGAGAAAATAACTCAACAAAAAGCTTTTGCCATCTTAAATAAAGACGTCTTTTGCACTTGCATAATGAAGACAAAAGTGTGATCACTGAAGGGTGGTGTGGGAAGAAGCCTAACAAGAAAGAACATTCACTAGTTTCTATTTATTAAAAACTGTGAAAACTGTTATTTCCGCTGAAGAAAAAAACAAAAAACAAGAACAAAGAAAACAAAAAAAGTCTAAAAAAAAAGGCAATTATCACTGCTACTTTCGCCGTAGTATACTAAGTTTACTTCTATTCATAGCGTCCGCAAGCACAGGACGCTATATCCTGAAACTTTACCAACCCTACCGGTGATATCACAAAAGAAAAAAAAAAAACACTAACACATGGAAGTAACTTTCCCCTTGTCCCTTCATAAAGTGGACATCTATTTCCAAACTGACCAAAAGAAGCCACTTTTGGACAAAAAGTCTTCTTCACAATTCTTAGAAGCGAGGCAGTCATCTACACAATTAACTGCAGTGGTCTTAATGAGGGGAGCATTATCGTCAACTACAAACCGCAAAACCATAGAAAATATTATTCAAGAGCGCAAAACCGCTAAAAAATTCGATCGAAACCGAAAACCCCATGCAAAACCGTACAGTAGTGACAAGTGGAGCATGGAAGAGAAACCGGAACCCAAACCCGAAAACCACATCGGATACCAACTCTGAAAACCCGTTAGTATTTTTAACGAAAACCAAAAACTAAATGCTAAATAACGGAAAATCCTCAAAACGCAATGAACACCAAAACCGAAAAACCGAAGTTTTTCGGCACAGAAACCGAAAAACCCAATACTCCTCCTCCTTAATATTAAAACCCAATCGAGTATTAACTAGAAAGGAAATAAACAAGAATAATTCTCATGGATTTTTCGAGCTGCTATTGGTCAGCTTGTAATTAACTGACTTGTTGTCTGCCCTGTCACTTCTACTGGGTATCCAAGCCCCCTGGGAGAGGTGCAGTGGAAAGGTGTTCAAACCCCGGAGGGGGTTCAGAAATGTTTGTGGATCGCACGCATTCTCCTTCATCGGTCTTCAAATTCTCAAAACCTGGGGGTGGTTTGCAAACTTTGTCTTTGTTGTTTGTCCGTTTTCGTTTGTGGCTTGGATTTTCCTTGACTGGCTTGTGAAGGCTTTTTTTCTCGGGTATAGCCTTGCTGCTTTCCGATGGTGCAGCGTCTTCAGATAGTTTCCCAACCTCTTCTCCGCAAGAGGTCCTATCTGTATCCGCAACCCTTCCACCCTCCGTAGTTCCGTGGGTACTGGCAGTGGAAGACCTGCCTCTATTAACCTTTCCTTTTCCTCGCCTGACAGACCTTGAATTTTCTCCACGGAAATTCTGTGAGGAGCCAATATTTCTGCTCTTGTCACTGACGTCCGTTACAGCACTCTCCAGATTGTCTACTGGGGGGTTTATCTCCGTTTCGAGTCGGGTTTGAGAACTCTCTGATTTATCTTCGCTCCAAAGAGCGAAATCCCCCTCTAGATTTTCAGATGGTTTTACAGATTCTTTTTTGTTTAGCCTCTGTCCGGCAGTGTTAGGTCTATTATTAGTTGATTGGCGTTTTTTCTCGTTTCTTTTTCTGTCGTAATAGTCAGATTTACCTTCGCCCAATCGATTTCTAGTTTTTCGGTCGGAGCGCTGACGAGTCCGAGTGGGTCCTGAGTGCTTCAAGAACTCTTTTTTATCTTCTGATCTGTCTTTACAGATAACGTTATCTAATTGGCTGGTTTCTCTAGCTACGCCTCCCCGCTCGGGAGAATTGGTTTGAGTGAATTCCGCTGAGGAGGTATTTACTTTGTCTGCGGTCTCGGGCCCTGCACAAGGCTCGTTTTCATGTACTGCCTCCTCCTGACGAACCTGCCGACCAAGAGCAATGATAAGCATGAATAACAAGGTTCTTGGAAAAGGAGACATTTCAAGAAATCTTCCCGTAAAGATCTCGATACTCTAAAAGAAAAATTAGCAAGCAGTATTGCTAAATAACCGTGTTACCTCAAAGGCAACCACCACGCTCGACCAATTTAGGGTCATTGATTAGTCTTCATTTAAGGAGGTAGTTAACCCTTATTTTAAGAAAAAAGTCGAACATTTCATAAAAACTTCTTCAAGCCCCCCTATGACCCTTATCTATTCAATTTTTATAATCCACTTTTATTTTTTGAAAAATTTGAAAATCCCGCCTAAAACGGCTAATTAATTGGGAAGAGGTCAATTATTTATGCATAGCAACCGTTTGTTTACACTTTGTTTATTTTGGTTGTCATGGGACTTTCTGCTCCGCGTTGGGTCAAAAGTCCCCTAAAAGTCGTTTCCACAGTCCTTAAAAGCCAAATTTCACAGTGTCCAGTCCAGATTTTCATTTGCAGTAACCATGATGCAGCGCGGTTGTCGAAGATTCGAAGTTGTGATTTTCTCAAAAGCGTGGTGTGGCGAATTTGGATTGTTTTTTCGAATATTTTTACTTGTTGTGCTTCATGAGATGGTCGAACATGGAAAAAGGAAATTTAGATCGGTAAGAAGAAAAAAAAGAAAAGGATTTTGTGGCCACAATGGGGCAAACAAACGGCCAAAGCTGACAAAGAAAGCGCTAGCAGATCAAGATGGCGGCGGCGAAGGTGAAGCCAGAGACGAAAGTGACCTCAGCGAAACCAAAGATTTGCCAGTGAGAGTCAATGTTTCCGCCTCAAAACTTCAAAATTCTTCGTTTTCGAGTTTTGAAGAGCAAGAAGGTACCCTGACCCGAAAGAAGTCGATAAGCGTTGGACTCAGAGTCGCATCAGCAGATGTTGACCAAGTTGCAAGCGGGTTTAAATTGCAAGATGCCACTCTGTTGAGTGAAGGTATTGCCTCAGCTGCAATTTGCAGCTCTTGTCGCAAACCCCAGTCAACTCTCAAACTCTATCAGCGAGATTATCAGAGGGAAGGACTTGCTGAATGTCTTTTTCTGAAATGCTCAATTTGTAATCATGAGACTGACTTGAAAACAAGCAAGAAACTTGGAGGTGTGGGTGGAGGGGCACATGAAGTCAACAGGAGGTCAGTGTTGGCTTCCCAGAAACTTGGCCAGGCTGGATTAACAGATTTTTGTGCCAGGATGAATCTGCCCCCACCAGTAACCAAGAAATCTTTCAATGAACACTTGATTCAAATTGAAAAGGCTGCTGTAGAACATGCTAAAGTTCAAATGCAAGATGCTGCTAGGAGACTGTTTGCAGTTACTAAGGATCGACACCCTGATAGAATTGAAGACGAAAATGCCAAAGCAATGGCCAAGGTAGCAGTAACAGTTGATGGAACATGGCAGAAAAGGGGCCATTCCTCAAAGATCGGTGTTGTGTTTGTGATTTCAGTGGCTACTGGAGAGATTCTTGATTATGAGGTAAAGTCTCTTATTTGCCACGAGTGTCGAGCTCGTGCGAATATGGACAAAGACACCGAAGAATTTAAAGCTTGGAAAGCTGGCCATACAAATTGCCAAATTAACCATTCCACCAGCTCTGAGGACATGGAGGCTTCTGCAGCAGTTGAAATGTTTGGTAGAAGTAAAGAAAACTACAGCCTGAAGTATACAACCTTTGTGGGTGATGGTGACAGTAGTTGTTTTGGCCGCGTGCGAGAGGCCATGGCTGCAAAATATGGAGACAAGTACACTGTAGTCAAGGAGGAGTGTGTTGGACATGTCCAAAAGAGAATGGGCACAGCTCTTCGGAAGTATAAAAAGGACATGAAGGGAAGAAAACTAGCTGACGGAAAAGGTGTTGCTGGAAAAGGGCGGCTAACAGACAAACTTATTGACCGCATTCAGAACTATTATGGCAATGCTATAAGAGAAAATTCAGGCAACCTTCAAGGAATGAGAGAGAGTATCAAGGCCATTCAGTGCCACATGATAGAGGATACGAGCATGCCTCTGGAAAAGCAGCATAGACACTGCCCAAAGGGGAAAAGCACTTGGTGTAAATTCTGGGCAGACAAGCAAAACAAGACAAACACTTACGACAACAGCAAGCGTCTACCAGAAGTTTTCATGAAAGAGTTAGATCCCATTTTTGAGAGATTGTCTGATGAATCTCTTTTGACAAGGTGCCTCCAGGGACTCACTCAAAATCAGAATGAGAGTGTTAATGCTCAGTTGTGGTCCAAGTGTTCAAAAACAACCTTTGTTGGTGTGCGAAGAGTACGAATAGCTGTTTGCGAAACTGTGGCTGTGTTTAACACTGGGACAGCTAATAAAGCAGTCATTATGGATCTTTCTGGAGTGAATCCTGGTGCAAGCATGCTGAAAGCTTTGAGGGAACAAGACAAAAAAAGGATAAAAAGTGCAGGACAAAAAGTTTCATTGAAATATAGGAAACAAAGGAAAAATTTGCGTGCAAAGCGGAAGTCGAAAGGAGAGGAATCATACTCTTCAGGGGCCTTTGGCCTTGATTCAAAGCCTGAAACAACAGTAAAGCAAGGAAAGAAAGTTGAGTCCAGGAAAGACATTCAGGTGTTACCATCCACAAGCAGAGAGGAACATGTGGAGATCACAGTTGCAGAATCCACAAGCAGAGAGGAACATGTGGAGATCACATTCGCAGAACCTATTTTTGAAGTTGTGGCCCCTTCAAAAGAGCAGCGTATTCATGAAGAGAACTAAACTAAACTGACTTTTTTTTGCCATCCAGCCATGTACTTTGGCTGGAGAAAAACTTTTCAGTTATACTTAATGTTCTCAGTTGATAAAAACTAAAAAAGCCTCTTGACTGCCAAAATGGAAGGGAATTACGGTGAACTACATTCACAGCTCATGTCTTAAATTTTCAAAGCATTTTTCTTAAAATCTCATTTACACACTTGTGGCAGTTATATCTTTGCCAATTTTCAATGGATTTTTACCATTTTTTCACAGGATGTGTAGTTTTAGTAGTATTGTGCAATGAGTGAAATAGTTTTAGCCCTTTACGGCAGCTTAGTTGGTTGCTATGGAAACATGCTACTTTAATCAAGTGCAACTTCGAATTGGCGACACTCAAAAACTATTTCACTCATTGCACAATTTGCATCCATATAAGTGTCCTTGTAGAGTTTCATTGCTTCATTGTATGTATTTGCTAAGATAGGTTTGCCATAAAATAGAGAGTGAACCGCAGTTTTCTGAGGTTGCCATGGCAACTGGTGGGCGTGGCACCTTATATGTCATGTCAATCTTTCGAACTCAATAAGTTCTATCTTCTGTCCAAATTTCATGGAGTTTGGTTGAATCATTAAAAAAATATGCCACTGTTTTATTGAATACCAAATAAGGGTTAACTACCTCCTTAAGCCGCAGATCAGAAATCATCTTATCAGAAAGAGACATAACACATTCAGCACAAGACAAAAATCGTTCAAATACTTTTCATGCCGACGTAATCTTTGAAGCCTTAGTAAATAAGGTTGATGATGTCAATGCTGATGAAAAAGGCGATAGTTATGACAATGACAACAATTAGAACAGTTTTCAGTTAAGCATCGAAAGCGATCCTGGATTGTTTTGGTTTCGTTCGGATTAGTCGTTGTGATTACTGGGTTGGGGGTTTTCAACACTCATCTGAAAACTGCTCTACGATAATAATGACGGCTAAAACCGATGGGGGAAAAGAGTGGTGCGAACTGAGTCCACTTGTCCACTGTGGCAATTGCAATACATACCGACGTTATATCGATCAAATATCTGTTTCTTTCTTTATCCAAGTCAATCACTCCTCCTTTTCTCTTCTGTTTTTCATAAAGGGAGGTCATTTCTTTCTGGAGTTTCTTAATTTCTTCACTGGGTTTGTAAACAAACTAAAAAAAAAATAAACTTTAAGAAAGCTTCGTATCATCTATCTTTTCACTGGTTATGTTATCGGGGAGGAAAGTGTTTGGAGATTTGTCATTCCAGTTATCTCTTGACTGAGGGGGAATCAGTTTAAAAAAGGCACAACAAAACTACCTTCTGCAGAAAATGGTTTGAACCTGGGGGTAAATAAGAGAAAGCGTAGAGCGATCGTCCGGACGATTGCTGTACACTTTCAAAAAACTACCTTAGCATGTGAAACATGAAAAGAAAGATAGAATTGGTCAAAGGGATCTAATCTTATCACTGAATCACTCAGAACGACAAAGGTGTTTACAGTTCTATAACTGAATTATGAAAATCAAATGGAATTGCTACATTAAATAAGGATACATGAATTTGGAGATAAAAAGTTGGACAAAATACAATCTACAGTTTGATGACCAATGATATGACAGAGTAATTGGTTACTGTCAACAAACCTCCTCATCCACGTCATCAGAAGCAAAAGCCTCCAGTTCATCAAGGTTGAAAGCAATCTCCATGCGGCACATAGGACATTCTACCTACATATTTGACAATACATTTACCAATTTGTTGTTTACCTGACTAGTGTAACAATGAGCAATAATTGGAAGAGGATGAGCCTGATATCATGAATTATCAATACCAAGGTCTGAGTTATCTACTGAGGCAAAAGGCTAAGGCTGATAACACACTCAGATATTTATTTGTCTTTGCAAACATGGTCTCTAAGAGGATACAGAACATTGACCTGTTCTGCTGCAGTGTACTCTTAATTAAAATATTATTGACACACACTTGTGGGATATTTTGTCACCTATAAGGCCCGCTAGTACTTTGAGTACTTGTGGCCACATACGTAACTGGAGAGTTGTTAAGTTTTTGCTTGTGTTAAGTCATTGGAAAACTTTGGACAGCACCACTTGGAGTAACAAATGAGCTAAGTTTCTTTCACATGAATTATCCCAAATGCTGTATTAAATAATTTGTGAGATACACAACAATCACCTTGAATACTTAGATTATTTGCTACCTTTCTATAACATCAAGAAATGGTTAGATATTCTAGTCTTCTCGGATAGGGACGAATAAATGGAGGTCCCGTCTCCTGCAGGGTTGGGGTAGGAGACGTTAATTTCCCACACACGAGATTACTGTGTGATGGATGTCCTCCCCTGGGGTGGGATGGGTGGGATATAGGGCGCACTTAATTTGGAGCCTCGCTCTGTTGTGCGACCCTCACCACACTCTGGTGAAAGTGATTAAATAAATAAATTTTCCTTCCGTAAGTTGCTACAAGTTATTACTTTAAGTTGCTTCAAGCACAAGCTAACGGGTCTGCTCATTGTATGCAAATTGCCCAAAAAAATGGACCCTCCATGGCCTGAGCTCCAGTAAGTGAACACCACCTATAAGCAACCACCTGGACTTGACATTTTGGGTGCTGGCTTACGGGAGGTTCAACTGTATTTAAAAATATAATAATTTGATAAACTCACCTTTGTGTCATCTTCAGTTTCCTTTTCTAGTTGGAGAGAAAATTTGATGTATCTTGCTAAACAGCCACTGTGAAAGTAATGGTAACACTCTGTCTTTGTAAATTCATGTGTATCCTGTATACATTGAGGAAGGAAAATAAAAATGTTAAAAGTGTTGTCACTGTGATCAAACTTCAGTATGAAAGCTACCTTAAAAGTGACAAAGACCAGGAGAGTCTTCAACACTGACCAAAACAGACAGATGGAAAATAACAGAGATTTTACACACACACTCCATACTCTTGCATCTGCTGAAATTCTGCTTGAGTTTCAGCTTAGTGATTAAATAAAGTTGTCCAACGTGATATTGGATGAATGTAAACATTGTTAGCAGAGCAAAATTGGATGGGGCTTTTTATGTTATTTCAACCATTTTAATGCAACAAACAAAAAAATGGCATTTTTGAGTGCTAAAGTAGATTGTCTTATCTAGAGAACACTTAAATTGTTCTATTTGGTGACCAGGACTTAGGGAATTCTTTTTTACATATTTCCAAGCTGGGGTTGGGGAAGTAGCTTTACTTCCTTCCTCTAATAAATGATTTATGAATAACCTTTGACATCACAATTGGAACCAAAGATTTATGGACAACTGTTAATTAAGGTTTCAGTTTTACAAATATATTCCCCTAAACTCACCTGAAAATGGCAGAGACAAATGGCACAAGCACAGCTAGGCATGTTATTGTCCGTTAAACTGTCCTTAGCATACTACAAAAGAGTTCATGCACAGAAAACTGTTACTTCTCTCTACTTCATGGTGATGACCAAAGTAATTTGTACTTTGTATCAACCACTTCACTAAAACCTAAGCCAAATGACCATTTCAGTTGAATTTACCTCAATAAGTTCATACAACATAGGTCTTCCAAGACAACCCTCTGCAAGTTCCCTAAGGTTGGCCAAAATGCTACAAAATGCACAAAGTAACACATTAGAGTCATTCAATTTTAAAGTAAGAAGTGTGGAATTCACTTACCTACTATGCTACCTTCCAAGTTAAAGACTTGGACAAACACTTGTTCAAGTATATGAATTTAACCTGTTTTCCATCCACGCTTCCAGAAATTGGCATAAAATTAACATGTACTCTCAATTCACAAAAATATTCATACATTTGTGTATTTAGGGTTCCAAAAATGAAAAAAGGGCTTCTTTGATTATCAAAAGGAATTGGTCATCAAATGCTCTTGTATCATGCCTCAAAGGAACTTGAACTAATGATCATTGATTGTCAGCATGCCCTACATTTCTTATAAAGTTTAAGAGCTAAACAACAATTAAATTTTGCTACCTATCAACATGGGCTTCAGATAATCCTCTAGGTGTCTTGATGTGAATGGAAGGTAATTCACATAGATACTGCAAAACATGAAAAGAAATGTCACAGCAAGGTTGACATAAAATTGACTTTTGGATACAACAATTACAGCAAAGAATGTATACGAGGTAAAATAAGAGATAAAATATGTTTGTATAAGAGGTAAAATAAGCAAGAATAAATAAAGGGAAATTTTGAGGTTTGTAAGGTGGAAGGGAAAACTTTACCACAGTTTCAAACTATGGAAAATACAAAGATTTGGGTAAAAAAAAAAGAAAAAAAAAAGAAAATGGGAGGGTATACCATAACCCTCCTGTAAAAATCTGCAAGATAAAACTTGACTGAGTCAGTAAGTGATATTCTACACTATAAAGTTACATACCTTTTTGGGAAGGTGAATAAGTAATGTTAGACATACAAAACGCTTGTCCTCTTCATCTCCTGTGCTTGGATGAAGCAAAACACTAACAGCTGTGGGTCTGAAACAGGGACAACCAACTGAAATAGTATTTTGGACAATTCTTGGCTTTTAGGGTAGAGAAACCAGTCTTCGCTTTACGCTCCACATCATGATAGTATTCATGAGTAAGAGTGCTTGAGAAGAAAAACTAATGGACAACAGGATAATATAATATTTATTACTTCTATTGCGCCTACAGCTACAGTATGAGCAAACTAATAAGGAAAGAGTTAAAAGGAAAATCACTGACCGTTACATTTGATGTTAAGTATTACGAGGCAGGCTTGGTAGACTTGTTTGGAAAAATAATAACACACAAAGATACAACCATGCTCAGTGCGCGCTATTACCAGTATCTAGTAAATAAGAAGAATGCAGGTGTGCCATGCCCCCTTCAGAACTGTGATACTACGCGTATCGTACAGTTATGTTGAGTTTATAGTACTCTCTAACCCTATGCACAGACACAAGTAGCGAAAACTACCTTCTGCTTCCGTAACTATCTATAATTCATCTGCTGCTTACCTCTCCTTTTCTCTTTCCACTGTTAACTCGTGAATGTAAATAGCTGATAATAATTCAATCTCTTCTTCAAGAGAATAGCTGTAAATTTATGGAACAGACTTTAGGCTAATATAAACCATATATAAGGTAAAGGCAGTTATTAAACAGATAAACATATTTTAAACTAGAAATGTCTTCACGTACATTCCATCTCCATCCTCATCGGCAGCCATGTTGCATCACCAGTGTGTTTTCGTACATGATGGGCTACATGACGAACCACCTAATGGTCTCTATATGTGCGGGCTCAGAATTCCCACGAGGGAAGGGCACTGATGAGATCCACTGAGGAAAGTTTTCAAAGTTCAAAAATGTGAGTTTAATTTCGTTTCCTTCTCTTTATCCTTGGTTCTTCCCTTTCTCTCTTCACTGTTTGCCTTGCCTTTCCCTTTCCTTCTTTTGTTCGCATGAATTTTCTACCATATCGCTTTCGTCTTTTGAGAGAGATTCAAAAATTAGCCCGTACACCAATCTAACCGCAATAGCTAAGAACGAGACAGCATCTGGCATAAATTGACTATGCATTATTTTCACTAAGCATATGAGCATTAAACAGCCACAACTTCTGTGCTTTAAAATGTTGAGACTTTTCGATCTTGAAATTGATGAACCTTTACGGGATAAAAACTGTACCTGCGACATGACACGCTACGTTCGCGTTTTAATGATGGTACTGGTGTTTCGACTAAAATCCAGAGTGCAATAACTGAAGTGGACACAATGCCAAAAGATAATCATCTCTAAACGTATGGAAAGTCTTTACATCCAGTCCCAGGGGCTTACCTAGGATTTTTCCAAGGGTACACATAATTTTCCAAAGTCCCCACCCTCGACCCCCCAGTCCCAAATCTTTTCCAGGTGATTTCATGGATTGAAGGCGAGTTTACGCTGTAAGCCTAGCGTTTTTACTGTACATAAAAAAAAGCTCTAATTGGCAGAACAATAGCTCAGCACGTGCGTTTTAAAACTTCGCATATTTCTTAGCCGACCTTTGCAAAACAAACTTGAAATCACGAAAATTTTCGTCGTCTGCGAACGGAAACCGCGACGGCAAATTATTTTAATTTCCATTTTGGGACTACGTTGACACGTTATGCTGAAGTTGAGGCGTGGCGCCGTATGAGACGGTAAACACATGCAGCCACTTTCGAAACTCTAATTAAAAGTAGAAACTCATTTTTCAATCGATATTTTCCTTGGCTTTGCCGTCCTGCCGGATTGCGTTGCCGAGGTGTAGTTCACTATTTCCACAAAGCTCATTATGGGATACAAGCTATGAACACCGCAGTCGGTGGCATGATTAATTATGAAGTACAGAATTTTCTTTCTTCGATTTTTTTTTTTTTTTGGATCGTTTAGATGATAACCATATCTCAGGAACAGCTACACAGTTTTGGCTTTTTCAGTGTTTGGTAGAGCTCGGTTCCTTTTTTTTGTGTGTATCTTTGAAAGTGTGTGTCGGAAAGACAGAAAAATCTTGTGATTAGAGGAATATTAACAGGTTCATTGCAGAGCAGATAAGCCAGTGATTAAGCAATCAATTCTGAAGTTGTTCTTGGGGGAAAACCGCAGGTGTCCGTTGTAATGCAAATCAAAATTCCAAAGTAATTATGCAGACTGTGCGGTTTGCAGAGTCGGGAATGTTTTATGACGGCGCAGAAGCTGCGAAAGTTTTAACGAACCCTCGGGTCGACTCAGCTTCAACTTTTGAGACTCTCAGAGGAAATTCAAAGAATGCTTCATTTTTAAAACTGATCAAATATGCTCCAATGACATAGTTGATTAACTGACGGAATTATTTGTCAATAAACAGGTACTAGTTGACTTGAGTAGGGATTACGCCAAGTAATAATTTGGCATTATTCATTAATCTACCAGTTATACACAAATTATCGGCGAGTTTGAGACAGCTGCAGTGTTGAACGGGAGACTCCACAAAACTACTCAATTTTCTCTTAGCGCCTTTGGCCGCAACACAGAAATGAGTGAGACCGACAATGCCATAAAATTTGAGCCAAAATCGCTGTTGATCAAAATAGTCATCTGTATTCTCGTCTTGCTGGTTGGAGCCGCAGTTTTCATGGAATTAGAGCGAACAAAAGGGGACCAAACTTCGGAAAAATCCGAAGCGACGAAACTAAAGGAGAGCTTAGCAGAAAAATACAATATAAGTGAAACAGATTTGAAACGACTAGAGACTGCCATCGGGCAGGAGGTGGCCGAGAAGGAAGACAGAGAAGGGCCAAGTCGCTGGACTTACAGCAACTCAGTGTTCTTTGCATTTACAATTATGACAACGATTGGTGAGTGCATATTGTCAGGGTTAGAAAATGACTCTACATGTAAGACTACCAGATAAGTTACAATTCATTGAAAGCGATTGTTTAAGCGTTGCAATCGATAAAGATTATCTATAAGACTTAATTGATCTAGATTTATCTCAGTGTTTAGTTTCACATTTCAAATGATATGAATAAAAATACAAGTATCTTTTGTCAACAGAGAGGTGTTTAAAATGCTACCCGTATAACGGGCTGAATAATACTGTCAAACTTCGGAGCTCATTAATCATCGTTCTTCTTTTGCCTGTTGGTAATAGTCCCTATCGAAAACGATGACAATAGTTTTATCGTTCTTTCTTTCAGGCTACGGTCACATGTCCCCACAAACATGGCAGGGTCAGTTATTCTGTATCTTCTACAGCCTCATAGCCATTCCAGTCGCTGGCATCATGTTACTCAGCGTTGGAAACCACGTAAGCTTGGCCATCCGGGTCTTCATCCGCTTTCTGGAGAGAACTTGCCTCAGTAGCGTGAAATCAGGGCGTGCAGAATTGAAAAGCTTCCTTGTCACTTTCCTGCTCATGGTACTGATGATCATTTTTGGCGCCATTCTGACGTCACATACCGATGGCTGGACTTTCATCGAAGGATGTTATTTCACATTTATCAGTGTGTCTACCATCGGGTTTGGGGATTATGTTGTCAATGACGGTGAGCTCAAATCTACAAACCATGCTAAGACGTTTGCTGTTAATTTTACGATTGTGTTGATTACCCTGGGACTGTGCGTTGTTTCGAGTGTCCTTTGCTCGGTCAGTGCTATTATTGAAGAGAGGCAGAAGCGAATGCGAATCCAGTTGCCTGATTCTGCAACCAATGCATTGAACGCCGCTAACCTAGCCTTGAATACAGTCACAAGTAATCTTCCGTTGAGGCTATCTACCAAGACTAAATAAGCGGTTGATGCTACTGTTGTTGAAAAAAGGAACGGAGAAATATAAGTTCATATAAGTCATAAGCTATTTGCTCCTTTCAAGTCACCAACTTTAGTGAATGCATGAGAATACAAAGGCGATGCAGAAAAGTTTATCTGGCGCAGAATTACTTGTTTTCATACTATCAAAATATGAAGGTTTCCTGCTCGAATGACGGCTATTCTCCAGCAGTTTGTCTCAAAATGTATTCACTGAGTTAACTAGTCAGTAAAATTCTCTGTGCTGCCGAAACTAGAGCAAATGGCAACTTTGCCTTGAACATAAAATGAAGAGCAGAAAAATATCAGAATGACAATAGAAAGGAAAGGGACTGGAAGAAGAGGAAGTTTAGAAGAAATGGAGATAAAGTTAGGTTCGTTTGCAGCGCCATTAAATCGCTACGTTAAGTTAATCATTATTAAATCTTATTAATTAAAGCTTGTCCCTGAACATTAACTTTCTCGCCTAAGCCGTGTTGCCCTTTAGTTCATGGTGTACCTCAATTTCACCGGCTCCTGATCGGACCTCCCGTGGTTTGTGTAGTTCAGTTTGCCGTTCCTGTGGTTCTTAAAGTTTCCGTGGTTGTTATCCTATAGTTCCCAATTACCTCACAGTTGCAGTTGGTGGGCTTGGATCGTCGTGCGTTTTTAGCAACCTCTAAATATTCTCACTTTTGTATGAGTATTGTACCCTCTCTAAGCAAAGTCGTAGTTCAAGCGAATCGTACAGTCTACTTTTTATTGTCTTTTGCTAAAGTTCATGCAGTTAAAGGTACCATATGAGAGATACCTCGATATCAGAAAACGTAAGCCACACTGAGTAAAACGAATACTTTGTAGAAAAACGTAGTTACCGCAAGAATATTAATAAATGCCAAAAGAAAATGAGGACCTTTAGAAACTTCAACAAAGAAGACAAAAGACCTGTTTGCGTGATCATATTAAAAGGCTGCTTAATTTACTAGACAAGTAGATTCAAAAAAATTTCATTCTCTTTGCAATACATTTATCTCAAACAAGTTTTATGTTCGTGACAGATGATCAAACCACCAATATGATCCGGCGTTCTTTCATCGTTCCTCACAAACAATATAGCGTAGGTAAGGTCTCGTGAGAACCATCCTTTGTACGATTGTATGTATCTGAATGGTTGTCGTGAGACATCCGCTTTTAAAAAGGCCGAGACTGTCGTCTTTTGTACACAAAAGCAAAGTTATCGACTCCATTGTACATGAAATTTGTTCGCAAAATAAATTTTTGATACAGCTATAGCTCTCTCGTTTTTGTCGGTATCAACAGTATTGTTTATCTTTAAGGACTCTGAAAAATGTAACCCTAAAGCAATACGCAGTGTGACATTCCAAAAACAAACAAACTGATTGCTAATCTTTCACTGTTGAGCGTTTTATACTCCACATCACGAACGAAGAGTAATAAATAACTGATGACAATGATCGAGTTAGAATAATGCGGCGCGTCTCTCGTGAACACAGACACATCTTTGTCATTAATTACCCTTCCATTCACAAGTCATACATTCGCTCTACATTACGTACGAGTCTCCCAATACAATGGCATAGAATTGAACACAATATAACTCGAACTCCTTTCCACATCCTTCGTGTTATAGAAACACATTATTCTGTTCTGCAATTTTAAGACACAAGAAAAACACTGATTTGTGAACTTTTCTCTGTCATGTATTTGTTACTAATCTAAGATCAGAAATTAAGAAATAAAAATAAGCATTTGACTCGTTGGTCTATTTAAGGTGCGTGACGTGTGTAAATAAGTGTGAAACCAATATAAGAGGACACACAAAAAAAGAATTTCTTTTCATTGAGACGGTGGGGTAAGTCCATTGACAAACTCATTTAGAGTTGTTAAACATTATTGATTCATTCATAGATTTTATCCTAGATTGAAAAGGGAACAATTAGCAGTAGTCACGAAGCTAGAGACTGTCAATAAAGACATACCTCAAGCGCCGAAAAAGGAATTTACCGAATTGGTTGAAAGCAGTGATGCAGCAACGAGTCGAACAAAGAATGTAGTGGTTTTGCATAGATAATTGATTTAGGAGTTCGTGATGAAAAGAGTGACAGGGAAGTCAAACTGACACATACCTCAAGGAAGTCTTACTTCAAATCAAAGGTTTAGATTTTAAGTTTTACGAATAATTAACGTAGCAGGGTGGATATAATCGAGATACAATTTGCTGAAAAGATCCTCAAAAGAATCCGGCACAGATCAACGTGACTTAGGTAAGCTCTCTTTCCTATTTCCGACCAAACTTGATTTGTACCTACTGTATGTTTAAACGCCTTTAAATGAGGCAAAAAGTCCGATAACTGCAGAAGACTTGAACATAAACAAGAACGACTGAAATTTTCTAAAATCTGCTCAACTTTTTCAGCGAATCGGATAAACGGTTTCCTACGGTTTAGTTTGATATTAAGTCAACAGCATGAAGCAACGAGTTATACTCGCGAACTTGTCCGAAGAGTTAGCACTCTGTGCTGGTCTGACATAGAAAATGAAGACTTTTGAAACTATGAAGTAGAAACTATAGGAATAACAAAAGCGTCTGTATCCTGGGGTTCGACTTAAAAAGGAAGGACTGTGCGTTATGACTAGGAATGAACTAAAGGACACCACTGACATGAAATAACGAATTTACTTCTCCTAATTTATACAAAAAAAGCCGTTAAAACTCATCACCATCTCAGAAAAATCATGCCCGCACTACATGAATAAACGGTGCAAACAAAAAAAAAACCAAATATCGCAAACGTCACAACAAAACACAGGAATTACGTAACGATAGCCGAAAAGCCTCACGTGTGGACTAGATGACTGCGTTCAACGTGGACTTTAATCAGTCTAAGCAGGGGTCTTAATAAATTTTTCCATGTGCAGCTGTGCCCGGAAAAGGAGCCAAAGAGGCCCTTACGTCAAGGGAGGCTGAGGGTATCTCTTACAGTTTAAAATTTTGAAATCTTGAAAGTCGGAAAAATAATTTTCAGCATCAAAAAGAGTGCTATCTACAAACACTTTTTATGACACCCCTGAAATTTGCCAGTCATTCCTGACTGGGCAGAATACAAGTAATTCGTTTGCGGATAAACGCAGGAATTTCGAAAATCAATCGCTAACGGAGAGACTCTCCTTTCAAGACCACATTGCCGGATCGTAGCACATTCGTGCAAAAGCCAACGTGAAACTCAAGCACGAGAGCCTGTTCCCTTGCCAAAAAGACGGCGGCAAGAAGTCCTATAGGCGGAGGTAGACCGCCGGAGACGGGCTTTTATTGAAACTTCTGCGTTGATGGTTGTTTTCATGAACAGTATTATGGACAGTTCCAAAATAATATCGTAGAAATGGAATCAATCAATCAAATTTGTATTCAACCTTCTCATACAGCCACTTAAATTCTTTAGACCTCACAGCAAATTAGTGCAATACATGCGACAAAAACCAAAATGGCTTCTAACTCTGTAACCGAAAAAAAAAATGGCCATAGAAATTAAAAGAAAAAGGAGAAAGGAGAAAACAAGTTTTGAAAAACGTTAGTTTGTACAAAATAGATCAATTAGAGTCAATCAGCGAAAAATGATAGTTAACTCGAAGTTTGTGTTTTTGTATCGACTACGAAACTGCAATATTTCCTTCACTAATTCATTGTAACGGGAAAGGCATGACTTGTATAGTATTGTATAACTTTAAGGGAAATATCAATTGTAAAGTTTCTGAAAGGCCCTGAGGACATAGGTGTTGCCGTCTTTGACGCACTATTATAACACTCTGATAACAACTGACGTCGTTAAAATTACTCGGGCAAAACTTTTATTCATCTAGGCTAGATTTAGTAGCACCCCCGGTCACAAGCCTTATGAACGATAGAATACAGGACGGCTTTATTGAGACCAACAGAGTTCACATTGATACAGACTTTCGGATATTCGGTTTGGCCTCCATTAATGCAAATGGTTAACAAAATATTGTGACAGTCAAGAAGAATACCGCTATTATGTTGAAATCATAATTCAAATCTTGCTCCTCCAGAAATCAATAGATATGGGGCTGGTAACACTTTTGATTGGCAAAACACGCTCATCAAACAGTCATTGGTTTGGAATATCTTTTGTCTCATGGACAAGCAAACCCCCGGCTCTGATCATAGATAATTTTCTGCTCATCTTTGTTTTTTTTGTTACCTCCATTTTTAAGCATCGAGGTTAAAAACCCTTTAGTGTAACTGAATGATCTCTTACGCCGCCAATCCGCCATTGTTCTTTCACTCGATTTGCCCGCTCTCTCCACCCTTATCTTACGAAGACAACTTTAATGCGTCTGGAGAGTACCAAATTTCGGCTTTAGATTGTCAATTTTATGCCTGTACAGCTCAAATGACGTTGATCCCTGAGGTGATTCAATGCATTGGAAACGATCAGCGAAGCATGCAAACACCTACGTAAACTTGGAGTCAGGCTTGTACTCATGTACATTCATACGTCTCTATCACAGTTTAGCAATTCCGGGTGTATTAGAGACATCGATTCTATGCAAACCTTCCAAATATCAAACCAAAGACTGTCCAAACTGCGATACATTTAGTCTTCACCGAAAAACATTCGCGCCTTAGTCATTCCTTACTCCGCGCGGCCCAAACGTCATAAGTGGCGGGTCAAGTATTTTGAGAGACATTTCCTGTTTTGATTTGACAGTCTCGGGTAGGTTATGCAACAAACCATGACAACTCGCCTACGCATTCCACCCACTCACGCGTCATCACATTAGGCCAAAGAATTCTTGTCTATTCAAACCCTTCTGTTCAAGATATATATATACTGAAGCACTTGAAGTTTTACAAAGAGCCAATTCAATTTACCAATGCTATAATCACATTCTGGATAAACGCTCTGAAGGCGATTTGAGGTAGGGATGAATTGGATAATGTATTGATTAGAATTGCATACTTTTAAAGACGTATTGTAGATGGCTTTAGTTTTCCCGCCAACTGAAGAAAACGTGAAATTCCGACGAGCTACTGTTATAAACAGGCAAAGTTCCTGCGAAAAAATAGAAAATACCGAATTAGGAAGTACGAATTAGGAAGGCACCTTTCAAGCAAGGTCTCTCCAAAAATAACAGGACCGAACTTTTTGCAGTCTGTTTCTTAATCAAATTTTGTTTTCAAATTGATTTATCCTTAAGAAAAATACTTAAGGATAAATCAATTTGAAAACAAAATTTGATTAAGAAACAGACTGCAAAAAGTTCGGTCCTGTTATTTTTGGAGAGACCTTGCTTGAAAGGTGCCTTCCTAATTCGTCCGAGGAGCATTTGGAAAGTTTTAATTTGCGGTGCAAAATTTATTTTGAGAATTGATGCCTGTACTCCAAGAATTGAGGGAGTCTATATCAGCAAGAAAACGATTGATTGAAGTGATTCAACGGGTTAAAAAGAATATTTGGTGTTGCATTAGAAAGACAAGTGATAGTAAATCTAATTCAGTTCGTTTCATAAAATATTGAGGAATTCAAGTTGAAAAAAACAATGAAAAGGATGAGAATTTTTGTGAGATCTCCTTTAGTTACCTCGTTTTTAAAACAATTTATTGTCAGAACAATGTCCCGTACCAATGACTGTTTCATTCATATTTGCAACAAGATCTTAAGATCGTTAAGCCAGCCAAACGCCGACAGAACAAGGTAACAAGTCCCCATAATATATCTAAGAGATAACCAACAATACACTGCATGTATGAGCCATTTCTCAATCGGTAAGAAACTTTAAATTCATCGATTATTATCACTTTTAATTATAGCAGTACATCTAGACCAATAACCTAACGACAGTCTTTTCTGACAGATTATAGTCACAACTGAACACAAAAATCAGTCCACAGGTAAAACAGATGTGTCAAATGAGAAAACTTATTAGGTGTATAAATTTATTGAAGAGACGGAACTATTTTGTCCGACTTTGAGTACGTGGGTGACTATTTAGGTTGAGAAAGAAACTATGTAAATTGTAGTGCATATCAATGAGTAAACAAGTTTAATCGAGAGCTGTTTCTGTCCCAAATTCCAATTTGTGACTCCACAAAGGTTTATATGAAAGGGAGAAGCTGGAATTTTATCGTCTGCTAGAAACAGCTGACGAAGAGTGAGACAAAAGTGATTTTCGTAAAATACATCTTCACTACGTATTATTTAAATTCTTTCGTCATTTCAGTTACCGAATCAGACGTCGAACGATCTCGAAATTTTTCATTCATGAAAACAATAATTTATATTCTCTTTATTGAAAAGCCGAAGAAGTCAAGAATTACTATTCATACATCCTCGTGAATTACAAGATGTGTAATTTGAAGAAAGATAGTGAATCATTGAGGACAGATTTCGTTTTTAGCCTTTCACTTCTAAAAATTTCGAAGACAATCTATACGTATTTACTCTGTCCTCCTACAAATATAAGACGTTACATAAGTACTTAAAAGAAACAGGAAAACCGAACTTACTGAAGCATTGTTTTAATTGGTACAATTTTTTTCTAGAAAAACTTGGTTTGCAGTCAGCCCTCAGAGATTTCCTAACTAGGTTTATTCTGCGACACACTTCAAACTGTGCTTCATACTGCCTCGAGTATTGCTGTAAACTAAGAAAAATCATATCTGTTTATGATATAAGTAAATCCCTACATGTTTAATATCACGCTCATTGTTGAGAGCAACAGAATAAATAACAGATTAAGTGCAGCCCTCAAACAAATATAATCACATTGGCGTTACCTAGAACATTTCGCATGGTGCTTTCCGTGTTAAAATTAATATTTAGAAAGTTGAGACAGTTTCAACGTTCTTACCTTAACGCATCTCTTTACCCTTGGGGATAACTTCTCTCAAATACATACTCCTAATTTTCAACTGCTGAAGATGGCTGAACACAGTTTTCGCGTGCACTTTTGCTGATGCAATTCAGCGCGCGTACAAGGATTGCAAAAAAACAAACATGCCGTCAACAGCACGGTCATTTCATTTTCCCAACACGTTCCCGCACTATCTGTGCTATTTTTCTCTATAGTTGGCGCAGTGTATAGAGGGCTGTAATCTTTTATTACAAAGATATGTTGGAAAAGTCAACGGTGCAAAGAACCCAGCAATTCTCAGCTTTTTCGTCGTTACCGAAAAAAACACCAGTTAAGTGCAGCGCATGCATAGTAAGTAAAAAAATTGCGATTGAATGAAAAATTGCTTTCTCGGAAATATGCCTATTCTTTGAGAACCACTCATTAGAATTTCACGAAATTTGGCACATAAATACTTTAGGAAATAAGTGACTGGAGTATAGAAAAAATATGATTTTAAACAAAGGAAATTCTAGAAAATCGAGTGAACCTTCAACAAGGGATAATCAAAGATCTCTCTGTTAAATTGTTAGCAAAATGGTGTTAACTTGTGAGTATCGTTACAAGCTCGTTGCATGCAAATTATAGAGAAAATCTAATGACTAGATTTTCTTCAAAGAAACAAAGCCAATTTTAATTGCCTATTTATAGCTCTTCATATCGCCATGGCAACGGCACATACGTCAGCTTAACTATCGAAAAACCAAAGTTTGTGTTGTAGACTTGCTTGGTGCCAATTTTGGTGACCGAGAGAGTAAGGATTATAGAGAAAATAGTGAAGGAAACAAAGGTATCAAAAACTGTGTTCAGCCACCTTAATATTTCATGCACAAAGCCACTGGTTAAAGGTCGTTTAAACGAAACGAACTGGGACAGAGACATTGATGCAACCGCGTTTCATTTTAGCACCAAAGTCTGAACGATCTCCATTCAGCCAATCAAATTTTCTCATTTGCGGAAGCAGCCCGGATACCGGGATTTATATAACTTGGGAGGGTGGGGTCGGGTTGGGGAAGACATTAAAAGTGGTTAGCGTTGATCAGTGGGAAGTTCAGTTTGATTTTCGTTTGAAACTCTTCATATCTATTAGTTTAAAATATGTTTTATGGAATATTTTCTCAACACCTTCTCCCACTCAGTTTGCAGCCAGATTCGTGTCCCTTTGATCTTAACTAGGTCAATTCTTTATTGTCCCGGTGGGTTAAATTGTCTATCTAACATTGCTGTAATATCTCTTTCTTACAGACAAGTGTTTGAAAAAAATTACCTATGGCTGATGAGCCTTGGGGCGTCAAGATGCCATCTAGCGAAACACCGGCTGCTGCTGAGCCCATCCCAGACTGGGACCCTGCTCTGCAAACCTGGAAATGGGCCTGGGGCTTACACTGGATTGGTTTTGGTTCCCTTTTTACCCTGTTCGCTGTATACTCTTTGATTACTTTGATTGAAGTTATCGCTACATATAGACGAACAAAACGAGGGAAACTGTCGCTTGTTATCACAAGTCTCTTGGTCATCTTTGGCTCAGTGCGTGGTTTATTTTTGTTTATCAATCCATACGAGACTAAACAATGCAACTTACTTCCGACGTGCCCGACAATAGTGTCTCGGATTTTGTTCGGAATCGCGCTGCCGTGCATTACGGCGTCGTTTTCACTTGTTCACTTCGCGTTCCTTCAAGTGATAAAGCTCAAGCTTTACCCAGAAAGACTTCAGAGTGGAAAATTCCTCACTGGCGTCATTGTGTTCCATTTCAGCCTCGCTATCTTCGCGGAGACAATGGTTTCCCTTTTTGCGGACTGGAAGGCACTTGGCATCTTTTGCCAATCATTTTATATCGTTTTCTACTTCTGCCTGTCTTTTAGCTTCATATACAGTGGTGGAAGGATTGTCAAGTACGTGCAAAGGAACCACGCCCACGTGAACCGTCTTGGTGAAACAAGCTTCCGCGCAGGCACGGATGGAAAGGCAGCAGTCTATCGGCCCAACGTGTCAAAACTCGTCAAGATTACTTACCTCACGGTTTTCTTGGGATTTGCCAGCTGTGCACTACAGCTGTACTCGATTATAGGTGTCAACAACTTGTACTTGGACAAAGCTAAGCCCCCAGAACCTTGGCCTTGGTTGATATTTCAAACATTATATCGAGCAGTGGAGTTCGCCGCAGCTTGTACTTTGGCTTATGTGGGCCCGAGACAAGAAGCCCAAAAACGTTTCCAGCTCATACGCTGTCCTGTTTTCAACCGGCCCAAAGAGAATCTGAAGTCATCAACTGGCTCCAACAGTAGCAATCAGAAGTACTTAACTCATCTTGTAAGTGGAAATGGTTCTTTACCAGTGTAACAGTTTCCCAATGGGCGTCAAAGAAAAGTGGATTTTCTTCGATTTGCCGGCCACACTCTGGCCTTTACGTTGTACTTTTACCCCACTATTAGCATTGCATCCCTGATGATATCTTGCTGTGAGCAACTTTCTCTTCGTGATTTCAAAAGAAAAGCGCCCCCTTGTAATGGAATTACGAAAACACTATAGCTGACTCATCTAGGAGAGAGACAACATATTTGAAAGGGTCCGTTAACAAATCAAATAGGAGAATATACATATAGATTCACAAACGATAAAATATATGAAGAGGATTTTACAACTCTTAGAATATAATAATGAAATAACTCAACTCAGTCTGGAGTAACGCAAGTTTTCAGCTATTATTTTTAATTTTTTTTCAATAAAACCCCCATTAAAGGGATAAAATTCACTCATAACTTTATGTAGCATAAGTGGTGAACTTTCTAGAGAGATGTCTTCTTTGAACTACAGGAACAAAATATTTGAAACACAACGGTCTTGCTCTTAACTTTCCAAGGTAGTCCTCAGTGACTCATGCCAATTATTTTCATCCTTAACTATCCCTTCAAGGACGATTAAGGATGAAGCCTGAGAAAAATGGCATTAGTGGCCGATGAAAAACTTAGGAACGGTTCATTTTCTGCAAATGCTTAGCCCCTTCAGCGTTTGTTCTTCCTGCAGCCCTTTACGTCAGTTTCAATGATTTTAATTCAGAATATGTTGCAGCTACTTTAAGTAAATTGTTTTGCGATCATTTTTTTCTGTAAGACATCTGTTCAAGAGCGTCACTCATATAGAGTAACGTCGCTTTTAGTTGTCACCACCGTCCTTTTTGCTGCGCATATATCGTTCACGGTGCGGTAGGTGACTTACGATGGAACATGAATAGCCCCTCAGTCGTCTAAAATGAGTTACACAGTAGGACCACTCACTAGTCCACATCGGATACGTCCAAACGCGATTAAGTTCTCAACAGCGCAGCATTTTGGTTGTGCGACGAGGCTTTGTAAAAACAGTCGCGCCGTTACGAGAGGGAAGTTTAGCCTCGACAAAGTGTACTCGACCCAGTTTTCGGCGCAGACGCCCTAACATTTTGGGAAATCACTCTATCCCGAAGAGAGACAACAATCTCACTGGACGAGAAAACCTTTCTCTTCTCGGAAAACCAATCTCTCCCGAAGAGGCGTCTAATGCGCAGATATCAACGAGGACTTCGTAGACCTTATCACTCGATGATAAGTTTAAGTTTCATTTGCACATGTTATGATCTGTTCAGCTGTTCTGTTCTGTACAGCTGTTTAAGTTTCATTTGCACATGTTATGATCTGTACAGCTGTTCTGCTAGTAACGAAGGATAATCAGCCTCCAGGAAATCTTCGGCATCACCTGGTCGCCACCATAACGAGTCCTCGGCCATCCAAGTCTCCTCATCGTCAACAATGTTATGAAAATGTTCATGTTCTTCTTCATCATCATCATCGAACTCATCGTCAAATTCATCAAACTCTTCATCGTCTTCTTCGCGTAAGAAAGCTCCTGAGAACAGACCAAAAAGATATTGGCTTGTCGCTAGAGAAAGAAAGGGAGGTCTCTTTCCACTTCTTTCCCCTCTTGCCTAAATTCCCCACCTCGGTAGAATCATTTTCTTCTCCCCAACCTTCCCCTAATCCTAAAATATTACAAGATGATGGCCAAACTTTTGATGATGTAATACTGATCGTTGGCTCACCTAAATGATTACGCTGACACTAAAAGCTAGTCATACCTGAACCATGAGATGGGACAGCATCAATCCTTGTGCTGATGGAATAGTCATTGTAAAACAAAGCGCATCCACAAGATATCTCTCGAAATCGAGTTACTGCTTTTTCGTCTATGGCTGTACCTAGAGGTTTCATTTAACAACTTTAGTGAGTCTTCAGCGTGAAGGGACAAAGAATTGAATACTCCTTTAAGAACCGAAAGTACAACGGAATTGTATCGGTCTTTGTTGACTTAACTTTGTTATTGAACTAGAAAAATTTCCCCATAATTTCAACCGATTAGATTCAAAGCTTAAAAACCAATCCCGACTCGGTCGCTTAGGTTTCAGTGCTTCCGCTGGTTTGTTTGTTTTTGCATTGAGTTCTCATTGGCTCTGCGTTACGATTTTCTCTGAACTGATTGGCCGATGCGATTAGTTTGGTTTTGACCTTAACAACAATTAAAATGCGCGATATTTCACTTTTTGGTGGCTCAGTATCCATCTCCCGCCCTTGGAATGCAGCAATGCAGAGAGTTGGTCGAAAGAGGAGACGAAAACTTTCTACTGCTTTGAACACTTTGCCTTGAAGACGGATTCCTTGGGGTCCATCACAATTGCAGCTTGAGAGTTCAACACAGCTGTACATCATATATTCCACACACCTGTCTGGCAAACCATAATGCTCAAGTTTGCTACCAATGATTTGAGCTTTGTCAATTTGAATACCTCCAGGTTCGAGGCTAGCTCTACTATTTCCGAATTTGAATTTTTAATCCAACAGTCAAAACAAACAAACAAACAAACACACTAGAAAAAAAAAAAAAAACTCACAGCCACAATGCTACCACAATCCTCAATCCTCACCTCCAACAGTGCAGTTGAGAACTGGTCGGTCGTCTGATGTGCACTGCTGACCCAACAGCTCAAGAGAGGCGTTGGTGATTCTACTACAGCCACAAACGTCCAGAAGAGTCAATTGGCCACAGTGCTGTAACAGACTCTCGATGGCTGTGAAAACAAAAAACCAAAAAAAAAAAACCAAAATGAAAAAAACAGAGGAAAACGTGTTACATAAACTGCAAAACATTTACACTAATTTAACATCTTTACCCTTGCTACAAAGTTTTCGATTTCGAATGGTTCTGCACCATTCTGCGGATGTGCATTCACAATTCGCCAATAACAGTTTTCTGTCATTTTGTACTTGTTATTAGTCACCTGGCTCTAAGAGACTTCGAGTCAATTAAGGTACTATATCAGTTTAATCATCGAATGGGAGTCAAACTTATGGTATAAAACAAGAAAGGTGAAATGTTAGAATGAAGACCAAGTGGACCCTGTGTTAATAGAACAAAAGGTTAATTGAAAAACGTTCACGATTTCTTAGTCAAAGCTGGGCGGCCTAAGATGATCTTGGATATACAGAAGCCTCAAAACTGACAAAACCCAACTCCAAATATTTTTATGTGGCCATACTGTAGGTGATGTTCAAGGCGCCATTAGTTACTCGATTTCGATCATTTTGGAATCTTTTATTCTGGTTTTCTAATTGTGATCTTCGCTTTCTCTCTACGTAAAAATCGTTCTCAAAGCCCATATCTATTTACATTTGTCAGTGAGTCCTGTACATGCTCTAGCCACCAGCTTCTCGAGAGTTCCATTAAAGGCCAAGCGTATTACACTCTCGTCAGTAATCTAAAGAGGAAAATAACTAAATCAGCTAAAAAATAAGGTTATTTTAATGTTTGTTTAAATAGTTTCATGCCAGAGTGTAATTGTACAACTTCTTTGTCTGGCTGATACACACTTCCACAGAGAAGCACTTCTTGTTATCTTAGGGTAGGTTTAAATTGTCAAACACCATGACAAAAGTCGGAATCAACCTACATCACATATCTCACAACACAACTGAAAATACTGGAGTTATGAGCAAAATTAATGCTCATGATACCCATTAATGGTATACTATTTTTCTCCCACGTTAGGCAGCTTGTGTCACAGGGAAACTTACCCGGGGTAGGTATACTATTTTTCTCCCACGTTAGGCAGCTTGTGTCACAGGGAAACTTACCCGGGGTAGGTATACTATTTTTCTCCCACGTTAGGCAGCTTGTGTCACGGGGAAACTTACCCGGGGTAGGTATACTATTTTTCTCCCACGTTAGGCAGCTTGTGTCACGGGGAAACTTACCCGGGGTAGGTATACTATTTTTCTCCCACGTTAGGCAGCTTGTGTCACAGGGAAACTTACCCGGGGTAGGTATACTATTTTTCTCCCCCGTTAGGCAGCTTGTGTCACAGGGAAACTTACCCGGGGTAGGTATACTATTTTTCTCCCATGTTAGGCAGCTTGTGTCACAGGGAAACTTACCCGGGGTAGGTATACTATTTTTCTCCCATGTTAGGCAGCTTGTGTCACAGGGAAACTTACCCGGGGTAGGTATACTATTTTTCTCCCATGTTAGGCAGCTTGTGTCACAGGGAAACTTACCCGGGGTAGGTATACTATTTTTCTCCCGTGTTAGGCAGCTTGTGTCGCAGGGAAACTTACCCGGGGTAGGTATACTACTTTTCTCCCATGTTAGGCAGCTTGTGTCACGGGGAAACTTACCCGGGGTAGGTATACTATTTTTCTCCCATGTTAGGCAGCTTGTGTCACGGGAAAACTTACCCGGGGTAGGTATACTATTTTTCTCCCATGTTAGGCAGCTTGTGTCACGGGGAAACTTACCCAGGGTAGGTATACTATTTTTCTCCCATGTTAGGCAGCTTGTGTCACGGGGAAACTTACCCGGGGTGGGTATACTATTTTTCTCCCATGTTAGGCAGCTTGTGTCACTGGGAAACGTACCCGGGGTAGGTATACTATTTTTCTCCCATATTAGGCAGCTTGTGTCTCGGGGAAACTTACCCGGGGTAGGTAACTGATGACAAGAGAAGACAGCTGATAACAAGAGACTAAGCACTGCAATCCTGCATCCGTAATGTCTCCTTCACAGGAGTCCAAGTTGAGAAACCTGTAAACAAAACAATCAGAACTGCTGCTTGGCAACTGGCACTCTCTGATACAGACAACTCAAGGACAACTCAAGAATCTGGATGGTGACACAGTGCCAGGCACAAATACAATTGAGTGCTGATTGTAATATGAGATTGCACTGAGTTTGCTTTAACAAGCTCTTTCATTGACTAGTTCACTCGTGCCATCATCCTCTCGACCAATCAAAAACCAAGCCTGTCCTGGTCAAGCGCGTTTTCCCGAGTTCTTATTGGCTCATTATAACATTCATCTTTGTTCAGATTGGCTGTTGTGATAAGTTTGCTCATTCCAGTGATACTCAATCTTCAGCTCCCTGCTACGCTGTTATCATACCTACTGACATTTACCATACAAACTTTTCACATCAAAGGAAAACAAGAACACTTACTTTAAATGAATGCAACTTCTTCCAATGCTAAATAGCAACTCATCATTGACAACAGTATTCTTTGATAGATCCAACTCTTTCTGAAAGAATTAAACAACATGATGATTCTAGGGGGTATGCATCTTCATAAAATTTGGCACCAACTGTTGGCAACAGCTTGTACATAATAAGGGAAAATGTGGATTGCATAAAGCGGTAAAGTAAAAACTCTGATGGTAGACAATAATGTTTGATTTTTTAACCATTGACTGAAGTTTAAGATTTAGTTGAGTAAAAAAAATATCAGGGGTAGTTCTACATCACTGCTTATCATCTTCCAAACTTACCAGCAATGACAAATTAGCAATATTCTGCAGCCCTTGACTAGTCACTGTTTAAAGCAAAAATATAATTGGAGTGCATTAGTTAAACCTTTTTGAGGTGGTTGTGGAAATCACCTTCAATCCAAACTTTTTCAAGTAACATGGCCATGAGAAGTCAGAGTCCCTTAGAAAGAAATAGATAATTGAAAGTCACTGTTAAAAAAAAAAAAAAAAAAAAAAAAAAAAAAAACAACAACAACAACAACAACAACAACTTCTGGACAATTTACTTAACCTTCAAATTATATTGCAGCAGAATCTCCACCTGAGGTCACGAGTAATACTATCACCTCTTTGTATGACCACAGCAAAATAAATGAAGAACAGCAGAGACAGAAATACGTCTTTGTCACTTACCATTGTGTCCAGCTTTTGAGAAAACTAATGACTCAGTCATACAACAGTGCTGCAAAAAATATCATATAACACAGTACTTAGTCGAATAAAATAAAACAAGAGAACTTCTAAGCAACAAATCCTATCTGTCACTCTGTGCACTTAGCCTGCAAATAGGCTCTAGTTGGTACTGTTGTACAAGTGCCTGTAGGAGAGCAAGTGCAAGACCACTGGCTGGCTTGTCTCCTAAGGCTTGGTTGGTCACACTACAGTGCCAAAATTAGAGATTGCTTGTAGGCTATAATGTAACTGATAATTGTCAGTGCAAAGGTACAAAGAGGAATGAAAAAATATTCTCTGTTGTATACATCTATAATTGATTAATGAGGAAATAACCTGTGTCAGCTGAAGGATGCCCTCATCAGTCAGAGTGATACAGCCTGATATACTGATACTTCTCAAGTTTTTACATTTATCTCCAATGTAAATCATTCCTTTGTCTGTCAACTACCAAGATATAAAAACACACACCTTAAGTCCTACACAGAATGTACACTCTGGTATAACCTGTTCCCATACACATGTAATAACTAAACAAAAGATTATAATAAGCAGCCATATTATCCAACTACACTACAAATAGCACGCAGTATTTGTACTCCAGTGAACCAGTTCGTTAGACAGGTTTTCTCACATCGTGCAAGTGAAGAATTGGATTGAAGTTACAAAAAAAAAAAAAAAATGGTGGACAATTTGAATCATATTTCTGACAACAAAGAGTCAGAATGGCTGGCAAATTAAATATAGATACATGTACAAGTCTATTGGACAGATTGAACAAAGGAAAATAACTAGATAACCAGGAAATTTCTTCATTTATTGAAGAAAATAAAAACAACACAACAACCCATCAATTCTGTTCCGCTTTGCATACTTCTGTCACGCACTCCTCGTAAATAAATACCCATGAAATTTGCCTGCACTGAAACTGAACAATTTGGCGTGTTGGTTAATAAATAGCTTATTAGACATTTTGTTGCGTTGTATCACTGAGTATTTTAACTCGTTATTTGTATTTTGACTCGCCCTACCCTACTTGTAAAAATACTCAGTGATACTACACAAAAAAACGTCTAATAAGATATATGTATCTAGAAAAATAAAAAAGTTGATAATTAAGAGAATCTACAATTTTCTTAAGAGAACTAAACCTGTTGCTTAAGATGATACAAATGTTTAATGGATTAAAAAATGAGCATCATTCAGTACTTTACCTGGGTACAATCCTCAAGATACAAATTTTCACAAGATGGTGGTAGCATAAAGAAACACTACGGAAAGAAAGAATAATCATAGTTGTTTTGATACTCCAAGAATCACCTGCCCCTGTTTGCTGTAACTAATTACCAAACATTTACCTGTCCCCTCACACTTTTGCTTCCTTCCAAATTGACATGACGTAGTTTTTGACAATTCTTGAAGAGCCACCAGAGTCTGAAATATGAGAAAAATGCACTGAGAATGTTCACTGTACAATTGATTGTGTCCTTATGCAACAATGCTACATTTTGAAGCCTACAGATTAAGTACAAAAATGAAAAACATGACACAGCCAAGACTTGAGCCAGGACCTCTTATTTGATAATTATTCTGAAGGGAAAATTCCCCACTGTTGAGCCATTACATCTACCACCCAGCAGACAGGAAAATAGAACAAAGAAAATCAATGACTAGCTTCTTGACAGAAACATTTGAAAATTTTAGCTGATACTCAAATTTCTTCTTGCAATTGCTTGTTTGTGAAGACACTTATTTTCAATGATACCTAGTATACATTTGCATATAAAAAATTATACCACCAAATATGAGTGCTCGCTATATAGGCAAGCTAAGAAACAAGACAAGAAAATTATATTAATAATGAAATGGCAAACAAATGCCGACAAAGCCAAGACTACATTCTGTTCCCTGTTTCATTCAATCAAACTCCTTTGCTGATCTAAGAGATTGTATTCTTGCTAGGTAACAGACGTGAAATTTAGACATCACATTTTAGGAGACTTACGCTTTTTCGCCAACTCTGTGACACCTATGAAGGGTAATTTTCTGGAGGTAAAAGCTTTCTATAAGTTACAGCAATACCGTCATTTAATTTAATAATCAGCCCATAAAAACTGTATGGTGTCGAGTGAGTAACTAAATTACAAAAAAAAGCTGACAGAAAGCAAGTGATCAAATAATTTGATTAACTTAATAATTGGTTGATTGATTACTTGATTAATCAATTTCAAAACCAATTGAAAACCCGCATGAATTGTTTTTAATATGACAGCAGGATAGTCAAAATCTATGAAAAAGTAATGATCTTTGTTATGTGACAAGACAAGACAGTCTTCACCAAAAGGATATATCCAGAAAATAACAAATTCAAATAAACAAGAGAATATGAGGAATGAGTTTATGTACCTCCAATTGTTTACAGCTTTGGGACAAGTTCTTTAGTGATGATGTACTAACTTTAACTCCACTTAAATCAAGTTCTTTCAACAACTTGCATTGTTTGCCTGTTTGGTAAAATAAACAAATAAATAGATACTTACTAGATAAATTACTGTGGATAAATAAAGAAAAAGCATTACCCACCAGCATCTTTGCTGATTTAGGCAATATATATAGTTATGTTGTTTTTGCTCAGGCTTTTGAAAGTATCAATTAGTTATTTGCCTGCAGCAAGATTTGAAGAATGCTTACAACTGAATATGAAAAACAATCTGCCTTTGCAGTCATTTGGTTTTGCTTTATTTTGCTTTGTGATTGGTATGGCACACTACAAAGGAGATGTGGTGGCCAATGGTAAGTGGCTGAATCCTACATTGAAAGGTCTAAGTCTAAACCCTTGTGGGGTTATTGTACAAAGGTTTGGGACAAAGGTTTGTTGCCAAGAAATTAGGCTGCCAGCTGAGATTTCAAGTGAGGTGGCTCAAAGGTAGTGAATGATTGTAAGATTGTAACCTCAGAAGTGCCTATTGTACTTTACCAAGCGATTACCAGCCAAAAGTCCAGCCAGCAATCACTGCATTTAGGCACTTAACAAAAACCCAGAGGACATGCAGAAAAATACCAGGCAAAGAAACTCTTGCTTTCCTGAAGTAAATGAGAACTGTGGGAGGAGGATATCATGGCACCTACCAATACAAAGCACTGCAAATTCTGTCAAGAAGTGGGGTGATTGGGACAAATCAAGAGATGTAATATTCTGGCATCCTCGTCTTAAAATGGACCACAGAACTTCATCAGTAAGGCCTGAAAAACATAGTGCACCAGCAATCAATGAACAAAGGACAGATGAGTTGAAAACAACATGCTGGTGAGTTAAAAACAACAAGAAAATGAGAGAGAGCCTAATAGTTGTACCTCCTACACCTTTAAATGATGTGAATACTCCTTGAAAGTCCAGATGGGTTATACGATGCCATGACTTAATAGCCAGTAACCTCCATCTTCTGCATACTGAAATACGGCAAGACATAAACAAATGGAAACTACCTGAAAATACTGAACTAGTCTACTTCTTTGTCAGTAACCTTGATGATGGCCTACAGAATTTCATTTTATTGCTTGACAAGTCTTTTGGTCCACTAAGTCTTGGACATTTCCAATCCAATTTGCCCTTGGCTATCCTTTTCCTTGTATCACCATAGCCCTCAGGAATACAGTCATAATTAGCCAATTACAGGGTGTCCAATGTAATTTTCTTTTACATTAAAAGTGTATCTGAGTGAGTAAGTGAGTCAGACTGGACCTTTGCATGATTTGGGACCATGAATAGGGTTAGACTGGCTCACACAGATACAACATTCCACACCCTTCTTCATTCAAAACTTCCAAGGTATGGCTAGGGAGAAATAAAGAATTCTATGATAACAAATCACAAGAAAGGGGTAGAAGCCCATGGCCAATATCAAGAGAACAGCTACTTGTTCCTAATGGCTGAGTGAGAAGCTATCAACAATTCAACAGCTACAAGTACCATAAATCTTGACTGAAAAACAAAACTGAACATATAAACAGTATTGGGACTGATCTTAAGCAGGGCAAGATCTTTGATTTACTGTAGGTAGATACCTCTTTCAACCCTGATCCTATCCTTAGGACTTAAATATAAGAAGATGTGGAGCATGGTGTACTCATTCAATTGGAAGATTTCTGGCCTGTGGAAGAAAGACAAAAACTTCTTCAATCTGTTAGAGATGACCTTGCAGGGATCGACACCAACTTTTCAACTTACTGGCCAAGTGGCTATATAGTGACATCTTAGATGTTACGACAATTTCAGTTTGTTTACTACGCAAACTGGCCAGTGGAAATCAAAAACCATTAGCCAAAACTGAATTTCTACTGGTCTGTGACCAGTTAACTACCATTAGTGTTGAACCCCGCCTCGTAACCCTCATGGCAGTTTGATATAAACTGTGTCGTGATATATCATTCTGTTATTTCCACTTTTTCAATCATTATTTTAATAACTAAAAAGTGAATTTTCTACTAAGAATGCTACTTTTGGAGGGTTCCTATTTATAACTTTTACTTTTCAGATACCTACATTAAATTAAGAAATATTACTACAGTAACTGCTCTCCCAGAACGGATTCTAATCAGGACTTGTTACCTAAAAACCTTAAACTTTTAACTCCTAGGAGAAACCAAGACAGAATTTCGTGTTACAAAGTCAATATTCAACATTAAGGAGACACGTGATGAGAATAAAGAAAAATATTATCAAGGGGATTATAAGTTGTTGCCATACCAAATTCCCCCAATTAGCATCATAAAAATAATATGGCAGTCAGTAAGGAGAATTGCTAAATTAATCAGATCTTGGGTGTGAAAGGATTAATAGTTATTATTAAAAGTTAAGGACAAATTTTTTTTTTACATACAAAAATTGGGGTTCTTTAGATCCAAAGGTATTGCATCCGCAAGATACCATTGCCTCTTCACTGGCTTCATTTGTGTTGTTTCCATTCTCACGATAACATTCCAGTGCCTCCTTGAAACAAAGTCACAGATCAAGTGTCATTTCTACAGAAACCTGCTCTGTCAATAATCTCACACTACAAAGCACACAAAGAATGAAATACAAATGGAAAATTAAATCCAGAATTGATGCACACCCTCAGCAAGACAACCTCCAGTTCCCATTATCTAACAGGATTCTTACATCAAAAAAGGTTTTTTTCTGGGCTCTTGCATTTCCCTTTCTCTCCAAAAATCAGCATTCCACATGCTTATTCCAAATGTTATCTTTAAATATAAGTACGTCTAGACAGATTTTTAAGTAATTAGCCTGCCAATAACACATCATGCTATAAATACAGAAACCAAGATAAGCAACTTCTACCTTGAACAGCAGTTTTTGTGAGTCTGTCTCACTAGAAGAATTTACCACATATTAAAGATGTTAAATGGTCATTAAAATGAACACATATTCTCACCTCAATAGTGCTTTCTTGAATAAAATTTTTGGAACCTGCCACAAGAAAATGGGCCGAAGAAAAATTTTAACACATAGCAGGGCTTGACACTAACTTTTCAACTTACTAGCCAAGTGGCTGGTGTAATCTTAGATGGTACGACAATTTCAGTTTTTTTACTAGCCAAACCGAAAATCAATCAAAGACCACTAGCCAAAACCGAATTTCTACTAGTCTGTGGCTAGTGGGCTACTGTTAGTGTCGAGCCCTGACATAGAGATTCTTATTGTGTAGCATTTCAGTGTAATCTATTCACATTCCATCTAGATTATAAACACATTATTTTCTACATCTATAAAGAGTAACCAAAAATAGTGTTATAACTTACTTCTTTTCACAAAGGAGCAGTGTAGTCTATTAAATTCAAAGCCCCATAAAACACAATTACTGAATACTTTAAATTTATAAACACTTACTATTTATCAAATAATTCAAGGGTGACCTTGATAGTGTTTTTATTTGATAAAATGGCCTGGCTAATTATTAAATTTTTGGACCTTGAGAGTGAGCACTTACTCAATCCTTGCCATTTTCAGCAAGAATATATGAATATAAGCAAAGTAAAATTATCATGCAACAAAACAATAAATAATAACAAAACTGTCATAGACTATGAATTCATAGATTGCTAAATTGTAACTGGTAAAGAAATTATAATCAACAATTAATCTATCGCGTATTCGTGATAGCTTTTCTCTACTGCACCTAAACATTTATAGCCTACAATGTAATGCTAGTAAATTAACAGTTCTTTTGTTAAACATGAATTTAAAATTCTCTTTAATTGGTATTTCTGAAACTTGGTTAAATGATTCATCGCCATCAGTTGACATTGACGGTTACAGTTTTGTTCATAACGGTAGGGAAAGTAGATCTGGTGGTGGAGTTGGTTTGTACGTTTCTAGTAATTTGAATTTTAAATTTCGTTGCGATCTTTATTTCTCAGAGCCAAGCATCACAGAATCTTTTTTTATTGAAATTACTCAGCCCCAGGGAAAGAACATTGTTACTGGTGTGACTTACAGGCCGCCAAATCAAAATGTTGTTGAATTTCTAACAATGACCAATGAGCTATTAAGTAAGATTTCAAACAAAAAAAAGATATGTTATTTAATGGGTGACTTTAATTTAAATCTAATGAACCACCAAAGTCATTCTGTTACTGGTGAATTTTTAGATGCGCTATATTCAAATATGTTCTTCCCATTGATTACACGCCCAACAAGAATAACTTGTCAATTGGCATCTTTAATTGACAACATTTTCGTCAATTAATTTTTTGATAGATCTAGAAGTGGTCTGTTCTTCACTGATATTTCTGACCATCTGCCTATTTTTCCTATTCATTTCGACACACGTGCGAAATTTGCAAGAGGGTATCGCGCTTCATACATTCCTCATACAACACACCTAGTCGGTATATTTCAGACAATACCGACGACAATCTTCCCAAACAAGTGAAAATGTGTGAAATGCAGACTTTCTTGTTCTCGATTTGACGTCAAATTACCCGCTAGAGCCATTCCTCTTTAAACTCGGTCCTGGGGCAAGATGGCGGCTGATTTTCCGTAATTTGACTGGGCACAGAAAATTAAAGATTTGAGCAAATTAAATAATTTTTGAACAGAAATACTCCAAAAAATAAGCTTATTTCATTGAGCAAAAAAAATTTTTGGGTTTGGGTGCACAAGGTGGATGCTTTTTTTAAGTTGGGTACTCAATCAAATAAACACGTGTGGTGTATAACATTTAATAATAAAAAACATCATCCATTAATATAATTTCTAAAATAAGAACAATCTATTAGCATAAAACATTTCCAAAAACGATTCTACACCCACCTTTCTTCCTTCGCTCTGGAGCGCAAACTTTCATGACTCTAAAGCCATACAAAAAAACATGCAGACAATCATTATTATAAGTAGGAGAGAATAATTACTGATTTGTGACTGATTTATGACTAATACACTAAGAAGATATCCCAAAAGAAGCATTTGAGCTGATTGTTCAGCAGGACAGTAATATTATGTAGATATCAGAGACACTCAAAACAAAAAAAAAGACAACACACTTTGTTGATAATCTATGCAATAAATAATGGCACTCTTATGGGCATAATATAAAAACTCCTTATTAAGCCGATTGTAATTGTTCTATGTGGCTAGAAATGTGTGTTTCTGATAGATGTTGACCTTTTGTAGCCACTTCTCTTATTACATCAAAATCAGTACTGTCAGTAATACCTTCCTTCTAAAGTTCTCTCATCATCTGAGGAATCTTTAGCTTTCTGTGCTTCCCATTCATTACTAAAGGTCACAAATCCAAACCTAAACAAACAAACAAACAAACAATAAGAAACTGAACAAACAAACCAATTAACATCAAAAAGAAAAAACCTTCAGTTGGGAAATATTTGAATACAGTTTACAATTTAGTCTTTGAAATAATTGTTCTTCTGTTCTATCATAAAGTTATGCATGAGAAGCAGAGTAATGATCATTTCAGGATAGTTGCAATTTTAGCAGTGGCAGAAAAGAAGCCTGAGACAATTCAGGTCACAAAAGGATTCAAACCTGTGCCTTCCAGATAATAGATTGGCACCACTACCAACTGTGCAACATATACCTTGGGAGCAAGGTAAATTTTAGAGGGTTCTTCTTTCAGATAATAGATGCATTTTGTATTAATGCCTTCCAGATAATAGATCGGCACCACTACAAACTGTGCAACATATACCTTGGAAGCAAGGTAAATTTTAGAGGGTTTTTCTTTCCCATCAAGGAATCTGATCACAACTGTTAATAATAAAATTTCATCCGACCTGCCCATGATATTCAAGTAAAGCAATGATTCTTGCAGGTGAGTGGCAACAATAGCAGTTGTAGAAAAGAAGCCTTATGGTGTTTCTTTATTAGCTTGTCATGGGAATTTGATGTTCCAGATAATACCCAGACAATAATGCCCCAATAGTTTGTGCAAGTTACAACATAAGTAACAGAATTGTAAAAATACAGATCACTCTTGTGATTTAAGGGGTTCGTAAGATTTATCAAACATGGAATTGCATCTTAATGAAACATTGAATTCTCTGACCAGCCAGCAAGCAAATGTAAAATAACCAAATAACAGTTAATAAAATAACAAATAACACAAACAACCAAAAAATTAAACAAATAAAACAAAAATTAAAAAAAAACCTAATTATCCTGCCCTCCTTAGAGGGTCATTTGTTAGGGTGAACAATTTAAGTCAATTCCTCACCCTCGAGAACGTTTTTTCATACGATCCGTGATGATTTGTGCACAAATAACTTTACCAAAAGAGGTGAAAAATTCCTTCAGTTCTCTTGATTTTACTCTGTAGCTAACGTTACCAACAAAAACCTTGCACTTGTTGGCAACTACACGGGTTTTTCTGCAGAATTCCTCGGCTTTTTGTATCAACGTTGCTGAACTTGTAGGTTTTGTGTCTTTTTTCGGTATTACTTGGTCTGAGCTATCTAGTAAAGAGGAGACATTAGCCACAACAGCTATTTCCGATAAACCACAGTTAAGTTTCTCGTGATGAAGAAGTTTGAGTTTTTGTACGTTTGAAGATTGTTTGCTCATCTGCGTATTTGTCACTTTTCATCGAGAAGAACTGTCTATCAGTGAAATTCGAGTGTACAACCTCGTAATTCCTCATGAGATTGTTCGGAGCTACAAAATTACCAAGAAGTATCCTTGCGTGCCCTTGAGGTTTCTGGCAAGCAGTGCAAAGATGAGCAATTGGTACGTCATATATAGTTAACACGCAAAGTCATTCGAAGATGAGAGATTAATTTACTTATTTTCAGCTTTTAAAAGTTTGTGTTCCTTAGCAGAAAAATCGTATTTTCTAAGATCGTTTCCACATATTTGTATTTAATAAAAATCCTTTTGATTGATTCTCCGACTGGATGCAGATATTGATTAGTTTTCAAGAGCACAGGAAAAGTAGGCTACTTCCGGTTGCGAAAGGCGTGAAAACGAGGTAGAACGAGCGAAAATTTTCACCGAGTATGCGTGAGAACTCGAAAAGTTTTGAGAGATCCACTTGCATTGCTGTCTCATTCTCGTTCTGACCATCTAAATGAACTCAGACCAAGGTTCCCTTCTTCTCAAAAAACAGCTTGCAGGTATACGATCTATTTTAGTTCTTGCCCTCAAAACCCCGGCCTTTTAGTTTGATGTTTCTACCAATCCAATTGTACATGGCGTCGTTTCCTCCCTGTAGACCTCACGAAGAACCCGTCAGAGGGATTTTCTGCTGGCCTTATAGATGACGAGAATCTGTTCAAATGGGAAGTATTGGTGGTAGGACCCCCTGATACTTTCTAGTAAGTCTTAGTTTTATAATTCTGGAACTTTTGATGTGGGATACATACATTTTGTTGGTCAACACGCAATTACCGATTCATCATCTCCATAATGTGATGCGTAAAACTAAAATTTGTCGTTTTGTTTACTGTTTATTGTAGCGAGGGAGGTCTGTTCAAGGCACATTTGTATTTTCCTAAAGAATATCCACAAAAACCGCCAAAAATGAGATTTATATCAGAATTCTGGCACCCAAATGGTAAGAACGTAGGTAGGCTAGGTACGAATTGAAGTACGACTTCCAGGGACACGTTGTTTTGCTCTTTGTTTTGTGTTGTAATATTGTTTGTGAAAGCCTTCTTGTCATCGTCATATTGAAAATAATTTCTTAAGGTGAGGTAGTGACAGAGGAAGCTTTTTGATGGTAAATACCAACAACGGAGGGCTTCACCTTGGGTAGAATCAACTTGATTGAGCAATGACGACACAATGCTCTTCAACTTGAAAGTTTTCTCTTATCTTTGATTTAGTCTTTTCTATCTTTATTATTGAAGAAGATCAGGAGAGAGATTCATACGTTAATCACAAGTTTTCTCACGTCATTTCTCCTTAGAAGTAGCTCCAATTTACGTTTTGTACTTAATAATTCCCCACATCAGTAGAGAAGAACTGACAAAATTAGTTAATAACTTCAAGAAGAACAATCTTATTGATTAACAAGAATTGGACATTAAAATGCGAATTGAAATGCAGTAACCTGTAATTTTTTTCTCTTTGTAGTTCACAAGGATGGTGAAGTTTGCATTTCTATTCTTCATGAACCTGGTGAAGACAAGTATGGCTATGAGAGGGCATCAGAACGTTGGCTTCCAGTCCATACTGTTGAAACAATCTTGATAAGTGTTATTTCCATGATTTCAGAGCCTAATGATGAATCTCCTGCAAATGTAGATGCTGCAGTAAGTATTACTCCTTCATCTGTTCTCAAATTGTAGCTTTTATTGTGGACTTTGTTATAGTATGTGTTTTTTTTTTGAAAAAGATAATCGATAGGCAATTGAAATTATAACATTATGAGGTTAGGAAAGGCTGGCAGTTTCCTGCATTAAATTATGTGGGTTATTCCCTGGGCTCCATCACTTTCAGGGCTCCTAAGCAATTTTTTTTTTCACATTGCTGATTGTGACCATTTGTGAAAAACATTTTGCTCCCATCCCTCCCCTCTATTAAGGTCATAATTTCTTTAATTTTTGTATCACTGAGTGTGATGGTGCCTGCCGAGGGTCATTCAGAAAGTTTTTATGGTTATCCTTTGCACTTGGAACATCTATAGGCACTTTTAATCAGGGATATTCCCCACAAGCATTTAAAGTTGATGAGTTCTAATTCTGTATGATGGTTTATCATAGTAGATTACCACTATGAAAGACATTGTCTTCATACTTAAAATTTTCTATGTTATTTGTCTGCCACTGAGTCATTTTACTAAATGAAGTAATAAGAGTGTGCAAAATATGCCACAATTTTACTCTATAAAAAAGGGCAAAAATGCAGAGCAACAAAATGGCTACACTGAATAGGGCTTGACTTTTAAAGAAAATTCAGGCACAACAAATTTTTTATTGGTCACAAATAACACTTAATGGTGTCATTTGTGTTGTTTTTGTCTTTCATGTACTTTGCATGTGGCTAATGGGATGTACAGATCAGGTCATAGGATGTACTAAAAATTAATGTGAAATAATAGTGGAATAGTAAATCCCTTTTTCAATGGTTTATCATTTACTATGAGCAGACATTTTGCTCATTGCTTAGAAAATATCACGCAACCAGAAAAATATCTGCATGTATTTTATGTGAAACCACTGAATAAAGTGGATATATTTAATCATACTCGTACAATTCTTTGAATTAAGGTTAGACCATCAACACCTTTTTGGCCTGTATCCCACACTCAGACTGTTTAGATAAAAATGTTAGCTGTAACCTACCCCAGAGGACATGCCACACTCCTGATTTATAGGGAAGCAAACCTTGAAGTTTTCCATAGAAAGCAAGCAAGTTCAGGTTTAAAACTTAGAGTGCTACAGTGTAGTAATGTTTTTGCTGATGTCTGCTTGGAAGTTTTATTCTGTCTCTATTGTATTTTGCAGAAAGATTGGAGGGAAGATTATAATGGAGTTTTCAAAAAGAAAGTGAAACTGTGTGTACGGAAAAGTCAAGAAGAATGTTGACTTTTGAAGAGTTTTTAGTATGTTATCGCTTCTGGAGACAACTCAAAAATAGATTAGTTATTCCAATATTATCTGTTAAAGTACAAGTTAGCAGTACTTTAACATTACCAGGGTTTTAAATGGCCACATATCTACAAGCACTCTTGCAAGCTCATTATTGCTGTTAAAAAAATTGAAAAATATCTTGAATTTGATAAGAAATTTATGATAAGGCATTAAGTTTGTAACTCTCCTGTAAATTTATTTACCATGGGGTGTGGATCAGAGGTTATGCAGTATTAATGTTTGCATGTACATTGTATCTGTTGCATGTTGATATACATTTTTTCCTGCTCATTGTATATTCATTGTCATGAAGAGGCCAGAACATGTAGCACACCAGCTTGGGACTTGTTTACAGCATATCATGATGCAAACAAGTGATCCATATTCACACCTCCAGACCTATAGTAACAAGATGGTGAAGCTACATGAATAAATAACCCCTAAAATTTTGTATTGATCTAAATTTAAACAATATAATGTTAACTGTGGAATATAATGACATGGGAAGGCTTGATTCCATTCTGCGTCATGTTCACTATTTCATATTTATTTTGTTTTTGCAAGATCAACCTGGCTTTATGTTTAGAAGGATAGAAATTGTGGGGATATATTGAAATTAGATTGAAGCCAAAAATCAAGCAAAAATTTAGGACACTGTTAACAAAAAGAACCTTGACACCAATGACATCTACTACTTGGTGCCCCCTTTTTTACAATCTGTAAAATAACCTTTTTCAAATGTTAATATAATGATCCACAACACAGTTCTTGCAATAAACAAAGAATAGTAGGGCAACTTAACTTAAACTCTTAAACATAATATTGATTTGTTAGCCACTTCTAACAAAAACTTGTAGCCCTTTTGACTTTTCCTACAAGTGATCTGACTATTGCAAAGATATTATATTACAAAATTTGATTAACTTGAATTCAGTTTCAGAATAATACTACAATGTAATTAAAAATAAGTGTTTTTTTTGTAAGGTTGATATGTATATTTTAAATGAAGCTTTATTGTTGTCGTACAAATCCAAGTACTTAGTTATTTACAAGTTTTGTCTGTGCTGTTGTGATTATTATTATTTTTGAATCTGTGGCTGGTTTTCCATAGTGATAGCTCAGCTCAGCTCACATTTTCTTATTTCATATCATTTTTTTTTATTCAATTTGTTTTTGGTATACCATATAAATGACTTTTTTCTGCAAGTTTGATGCATTGCTTAAACTTTCCAGTGAAGTAAAAACTCTTGAGACAGCTTTGCAAAAACTGTTAAAAAAACCCTTCCTTATGTGAAGTCACCAGCTTCACTTTCTATGCTTATCTGAACACAAATTTATGAAATCTGAGTTAAGCTTTCTAGGAGGTGTAACCTGGTCTGCAGGGTGGGTATTCTTGATTTTTAAAACTGCTTCACTTTAATATACTGGTAGTACTCACAACTGTACTGCTCCCATACTCCCTTGATGGAAAAAAGTATTCCTTTAACATACCTACTATGAAACACCATTGAAATTGCTTTAACATCTTCATCTTGTATCAGGACCAAAGAAGTGTTGCTTTAAAGCACAGCAACAGATGTACTCTCTTTACTAGTGTAACTGCCAGTAGACTTTATATTAAGGGTGTCCCTTTTCCTTTTCCCTACCTGGTTTTATATGTCAACATTATACCAGTCTTCTTTTAATAAACTCTCATCTAAATATGATTCCTACTTCAACTTGCATCCTTATACTTTCTTTCTTTGCTATTAAGAATAGTCATAATAAGGGCTAACCTTGTAGCCACTTTATTCACAGTATAACTAAGCAGAGATGATTTCTTGTTATATAGTACTGTAAATGGGTTATTGCTATCACTGGTAGAAAACTTACAGTCCATTTACTGATTCCAGGACTACCCAGACAATGAAATATAATTGGAAAGTAGAACAGTAACAACAATTGTCCAACTTTTCAAAACTAGTGGATAGATTGTACAAAATGTCCACATTTGGTATCAGTAAAGGAGCTGTAATAATAGTGTTCAGGTGAGTCTGCACCAGAAACAGCCTAAGCTAGATGGCTGTATATTTGATTTTCTTATGCTGAAATGCAGAGTATGTCTGCCGCACAAATAAAGAAATTTATAGGGAAATGCTGGTTGATGTTTGCTTATAAAGGTAAATGTGTTTTTGTCTGAAATAAGATGTAGGGAAATAAATAACAGATGTAGGGTAACCTACATCAGTATGCATTATTCTCCAAACTTTTCATTATACATTTCCTATGGTGCTTACAAGGAGAATATGTTTAACAATCAGGAGCTTTTTTACTTGGTGCTCATCGACATTTTCTCACGACCTAAGTGTTTGATTCAGGGGTGATAATGTAAGGAGAATTTAGATGTTAGTCACCCTTGGGAGTCAAAGTATACTTCGTTGTAATATTGTTTCTCTTTTCCCTCTGTGAACAAAAACCTCAAAATAAAAACACTGGTTACAGCTATAAAGCTTTTGGAAGATGGTTATATCATGGTAATGCAATACATGTTCAAAATTCATTAAAGCTGGGCAAGGGTTCAAAGGAAAAGCAATGACACACTGAGTTTTTCAAGTTTAAAGCCTTGGTGCATTCTTGGGTCAAGTTTTTGTTGATCAAAGTTACTTGTTCAAGAATAATTGCAGTAAACAATGGGAATTACATAGATTTAGAACTTTTGACAAAAATCTTTAGGCCATAAGGGAATAATTCTTTAAATAATCATATATAAGTATGAGACATCAAAGTGGCAGAAGTAGCTTTTAATTAGCAAATTGATAATGTGAACGAAAGAGAAACAATTGTATGTTTAAAAATATAAGTTTAGGAAATGCACTGTTTGATCAATGATGTTCACTTGTAATTTCTCTTCTTGTCCTATCAACAGGCCAGTGATGACTGAGAGCTGTGTTCATTCATATTAAATTTGAAAGATTAACATTGAAATATTAAATTTTTTCTGCATAATAAAAAGTTTTGCTTTCAATTAGTCACTGTCACTGCCACTGCTGAGGAACAGCACCTTCTTTGGTTGTTTCCTCCTCCTGATAGCAGGAGAGATTTTGACTTTGACAGGACTCTTCTGTTGTAATTTACCTTCTGTTCTAGTTGCATCACTCTGATAGTCAGTTATTTCATGTCTATGTCGTGTCTGATTTTGTGAATGTGGTAGTCTATTAGTAATAACATCCAGGTTATTAAATGATGTACTGGGAGACCTGTGTTGCCTTCTGGTGAATATTGATCGTTTTACTACAGGTTGAGGAGTGGGGTGTACAAATGTAACATCTGAATAATCTTCGTCATCAACAGAGTTGATTTTGCTTTTATCATCATGTGTCATATTGGATGATGGTGTTAAAACAGAAGGGATGGATTCCCGCTGTGGTTTTGGCCTGGAGTGCAACTTGTTGGTCTGTTTGTTCTTGACATGCTTTATTCTTGACACCATGCCATCATGAGCTGCACTTTTAGCTTTTCTTTTATGCCAGTCATTCCTAGAAGTCTTCATTTTCTTTCGTTTGTTGATTTGAGTACTCAAAATCTCATCCTCAGAATCACTGCTACTGTCACACACCTCACTGTTATTTGAGTTATCTTCATTTTTGATGACCTTCTTTCCTTTGCAAGTCCTTTTCCTGCAAGATAAAAATTCAAATAGATTTCAGAATACATAAACAGTTATTAATAGTTATGATAAAAATCCCATGACTTTTCAGGTTTAAGATGATCTGTACAAAGTACAAGAAAGTTATGTCTACATATCAGCTTTTCAAAATTTTGTTCAAAATCATCTTTTTCTTTTAAATGTATCCTTCAGAGTAGTTTTCCCACATTTTAAGTGGAGATGTACTGTAATCAATCTTTGCCTTACTTAGGAGTCCTCAGATTAGTTGACAATGAGGATGAAGGAAGCCGTCCTCCATTTCTTGTGGCCATGCTGATCCAGCCTTCCACAGAATGCTGGCCAGGTTCTCCATGACTTGAAGATGTCCTTTCATTCCCAGTTGTATATGGCTGTTAAATAAAATAAAGTGGAAATACTGACATTTGTTGGCACACTTTCAAAACATAGTAACACCACCTGTTGGCACCCTGCAAAATGTCAAATGCAACATTTGGGCAAGCACTTCAAGGAAAAAAGGATAACTGAAAGCAAAAATGCAATGATAAATCTTCCTTTCCCCTGCATGGTATATTTCGAAGCCAGTTCATCTAAAATAAGTGTACTGAGAATAATACTAGCCACTACTTACAACATACAAAGGTGTCTATTTGGTCCCACTGCCAAAGGTAAGATTATGACAAGCCAGTCAATTGATAAGTGCAGTAAAGTTGCACCCAGTAACATTTCAGGTACAGATAAATGCTTATGATTGACTATCAAGATAACTGGTCTCTAATCATGTCTATTCCCAATTGTTAGAGGAGAAGTTGTGTGAATTTGTTTAAATAGAACTTGTGGGATTTAAAGACTTAAATTGCCATTGGATGTTCACTATTTTGGGAAAACAAACATTGCTATAGTACTGTCCTAACCTGTTTTTCCTTTTTATCACTGCTATGTTTCTGCTTGTGGCCTTTTTGTTTCTTGGGGCTTTTTGCTCTGGACTTCCTTGAGCTTCTTGTTCTCTTGGGACAGCATTCCTTTGCTTTCACCTTGTCAGACTTGCCTTTAGTCCTTGAATTTTTTCCATTATTTCTAAATGGTACCCAGTCACTGTCCAGCTCATCTAACCAAAAAGAAAAAATTAAAGTACAATCAAATCACTAAATAAACATGATAGAAAATGTTTCATGGTCTAATTTTAAATAATGGTTGTCAACAATGGCCAGAAACAAAACAATGCAGCTGCAGCAAAGTAATCCTTATCACCACCCTTTTTAACAAAAGAACAAGTTGCAAATTGATGCGAAAATGATATGGGAAAAGGATCTATCCAAAACTACTGAGACTGAAATATTAAATATTTTTCTTTTACATACATGAAAATATTGCTTTATTGATTCTAATGACTGTAAACTTAGCAATTATTGTTTCTGACACTTAATGGATCAAAAAATAAAGTAATCTCCTCCCTCCACCTGTGGGGGAGAGAAGCTTGTCAAGAGCAGGGGTTTCATTAAGGGCCAGGCACTGAGCAAATTGACCGGTGGTGTGAGGATGGTTTTGCCCACCTGGTTTGACAATGTGGAGGAAAGTTGATCTTATACAGAAGTTCACTTCAAAAAGTTTTGCCCGCCTATGAAAACCAGTTGCCCTCCTAGGCCTGCTGAAAACGAGATCATCTGCCTTACTCTATCTCCAAAAAGGAACCACATTAAACAATGCAGATCCTAACAGTATACAGGATAATTTCTAAATGAATCAACGCGTATGACCTAATTGGCTCATTCATCGCCATAACTTAGTTAAGAGATTGCCTGATGATGACTAAGGTTCTATAACTTGTAGGGATACATTTTTTTTCTGTGTTGTACCCCAAAAGGAAACCTTGATATCTCAAAGGGGAAGCTCTAATAGAGTTAGAGCAGCTTTAGAGGAGGTCAAGCAAAGACAATTTTTCATACTTATTACTTTGGTGTGCACTTACTTTGTGAATCATCATCGCTGACTAGAAAACTTTGGAGACTTGCTTGGGATGAACATGCCTCTTCAATTTCGGGAAAACTTAAGATGTAAACATTATTTTGAAACAGTTAGGTGTACTATGACACATATTTTGATGAAATAAAAATAAAATTACATAAAAGAGTATGGATGGTTAAACAGAAAATCAATCCAGCTTCTTGTCATGGATCTGAAAATTGCCTGATCTGTTTCTTGGGTATATTTGAAAACATTTAATGCATTGTGAACAAAAAGGTTTGAAATGTAATTAACTCCTTCATGAATTTCAAAATAATCTTATGGGTAATTGTAAAAGTATGACAATAATTATTGAGGTCTGACAAAGCTAAATGTTGTGAACTCTTCACCTAACAAGGAACAGCTTTTTGTAGCTCTCAGACAAATATATCACACTTTAATACCTGCTAATAATGTTATTTGTATTTCTTGAAAATCTTGTTCTAAGATTGTGCCTGTTTTGGAACTGATGTGGGCTGGTTCTTTCAGATTCTGTTGATGAACTTGTAACATTGCTCTCTTCAGAATCACTATTATTGGTGGCTTTCAAGGATTTTCTGTCATATACTTCAATCAGGGGCTCGTCATCATCAAAGTCATCATTTATAAAGGAATCTTCCAAGTCATACTCATCAAGATGCAGCTGATGTGAAGTCAATACACTAATTCCTCCTGCATTCTGTATATTAGTATTCATATTAGAGCCACAAATGAAGAGAAATTTAACAAATCTAATAAGCTGGTTCATAAACAGAAATTCTGCTTTATTACCTTAATTTTACATCAGAACTCTCAAAAGTTGAAGTTTAACATTTAAAATGCAACTTTCAGTAATCACTGTTCAAATAAATTTATTTAATTTCATGGCATAACAGATATTGCCAGAGAGAGAAAATTAAATCAGCTCCATCATTTAAAATTTAAAATGTCAACTTCAGGCAATTAGGCGGAAACATCTGTCAAATCAAGCAAATGACAGAATGAAGTATCAATTTCTCTTGAAGGTATCATGTTTACAAACCTGTCGCCTGGATTGTCTTGTCCAAGGGTTATGGAAGTGAGAAGAAGGTTCATAATCATCATCAAAATCATCTGAATCAACTGCCCCAAGAATATCTTCCTCTACTAACTCATCATCATCATTCCAAACTCTTTGATCCTTGTCTCCTATGCGGACCTTCGTTGGTGGAGATCTGAAAGGGCTCAGATGAACCTGAAATGCATTATGAAACATTTTAGTGTGATGCAATTTTTAGCAAATCCTCTTTTTAAGAGTTAACTATGAACAAACCCAAGGATTATGTCTAACTACAGTTGTGGTAACAAAATGGTGTCGGCTAAAACCTCAAAAAAAAAAGCATTGCTCCTAAAAATTCCAGTATTTTTTTTATAATGAATATATTCACAAGCAAAAGTGGCACTTCTAGCATCTGCTCGCTTCAAAACTCATTTAATATACATAAGCTTTTCGCTTTGGGATTAATTTTCCATCACATTTTAATTGGCAACAAAAAGGAAAGTGTTTAAAAGCATGCGCTTACAACAAGCAACGGCTTTGACCACTAATAATCACGGAAATCTTAAGTCCACGTCAAAGTAAAATACTAAACTTGAGATATTAATGGCTTTTGAAGTAAAACTGACTCAAAGGTATTCCCACTAATTAACTATATGCTCTCATTTCAATCATTCCCTGTGGGTAACACCTGCATCGGCCCACATCTGTTACAGATCTTAAATCGCTTCTTCGACACGTTCGTCATTAGTGTTAACTTATCAGAACAACTACCTCGTTCACACAAGAAACAAAATGCCCTAACAAATTTCCATTACGTGCCGCAAGCTTAATGCGATTTAAAAGATCCGATCGAAAAGCCGTTTGCTCCTGGATCACGATAACTTCACCATTGTGTACAATCTTGATAGAACAAACATTTATTTTTAATCGAATCATGATTCTTGCATGTCCAGTGGTATTACCTTTGTTATGCATCGAAATCGGGCCTTGCATATCGGACAGGTATTTGTATTCTAGAAATAAAAACATACTCGGCATCAGCAAAAGCTTAAATAATTGATTTGCATTTATCCATGAATCCAATAACTCAGATATCATTCTCCGGACATTTCAGAGCATCACAATGAATAAATTTAAAGACCTCTGACCACTCCAGTATGCATGGAAAACAGAACCAGTGATTACAAACGCTTAATTTTCCGCGACAGACAACTTTCTCCAAACAAATTATACAATTAGATGGCTCATCAGTGTGTTTGGAGTCTTCATTTGCAGTTTCCGCGTTTCTCCAGGCCTTCGAAGGACGAGACATCACGTATTATACGAATTTGTCTTTTCAAAATTGCGCGTTTTTCGTGCGAGCAAAATGGCTGGCTATTGCTTTCGTAAATCATCGCTTCTCATTGGTTAATATTCTCGCGCAATTTTAAGCCAATCACAATCTTTGCAGCGAACAGATGTGCGGGCCTGGAACGAGACATTTTTGTTGTTATTACCCGCTGACTCGAGAAACTGCTGGCATTAGAAGGAAACTTTTCTGTGAAAACATGGCTGACATTGGAGCCATGATAGCGACTCCAGGCATCGAAAGTCCGAACAAACGGGCGAAAATGGATAGTGGACTAACAGCAACGAACTTTGATGAATCAAAATTCGCTAGATATTACAGAACAGACACAGTGAGCTCTCCCGTAAGCTCACATTCCGGACCAGTTGTCAGTGATACATCAGCATATTATTCATACCCCTACACGTTTTCGAATTCTTTCTCATCATACACGTATCCTTGTGGACAAACGGACGCAGCAGCTTTGTACACATATCCCGCATCTTATGGCATTCCTTACACCGCACTGAATGGCTTCAGCACAGAATATTCTTCGACGTCAGGTAGCGGTATGCGACTTTCCTTTTAGCTTTTGCGCTTCTGATATCGCTTAATGCGTTACTCGAGAAATCATAAATATTTCAGATGGCGTACTCAGTTTCATCGTAAAAGGAGGGTAATCTGTTTTGTAGCGTCACTTTGGCGGCTGAACATACAGGCCATTAGGCGCAAGAATGAATTCGTGAGAGGAAATCAGCTCTGAATTGTGTTCTTGAGTAAGGGCGTGCACGAGATGGTTTTAATGTTCTTAGGACACTATTACCTTTGAGCGCGTCTGCTTCTCCCAGTCTGTTGTCTTAATATTGTTGTTAAACTTTGAAATTCATCCATTTTTAAATGACTGTCACGATTAGTCAATAAACTATGAATGCTGTACCGCTTGGGCTGGGAAACAAGCAAAAGCTTGCTCTCGCACCCGCCGCAGTCGAACCTTTAGCGGTGCGTGTGTCATTCGTGAGGAAATGTCACTATTGAAGGCTGTTACTGTGCCTTGTCATTTATTACGGACTCAATGGCTAGGCTATGTCTGGTACGGCTTTTCTTGAGAGGATGAAAGAAGGATATATTTCACTGATACGTGGATTGAAAACCAGCTGTACAACGAATCGTGGAATGGGTCTGTTTATTTTCTAATAATCTGCTTTTGTCAAAAGAAATCGCCGGTCGCCTGATGTGCGAATTGTACACGGTACACTTCTTTAGCCCAGTTGATATGAATGGAAATGATAATGAGCGAGCTTTAAGGCAATATCGTGTTTACTTTCATGCAGGAGTCGTGCAGGCTTTTCTCGCTGTGTAATCGGGGTTTTTAATCTACTAGTAGAAATTTACGGGCCGCTGTTCTGGCTCGTAACCACTGTAACTCTACCTTTTTCTAAGACGCATATCATTGATAACCGTTATTTTTCTCTATTGACGATGGTGTTTCCTTTCTTGTTACTTTGATTAGAATATAAAAGAAATCCACTTCTTTAGCCATTGAACGCAATTATTGCTCGAGCAGATAATTGTTGGCACTTGTGTTGTCGTTTCCAACTCCGTCGAAGACAACAGCTAAAGCGTGAAATTATTGGCTAACTATGTCCGGTTAGAAATAATAAAACTCTTTCATCCACATCGACGAGTATATATTTAGAATATGGGCCCGGAATGTGCATGTACTTGACTTCATGAATATGGAAATTATTCAAATCGCGAATGGAAAGAGATTTACTATAATGTCAGTTGTCTTCGCTTCTGTTATGGCTCCAAAATACCACATCAATATAAATTGACTTTGATTAGAGACTTTATAAAAATCTATCCTGTCTGTGTGTGAAATGGTTGATTCTCCCTTGCTTAAAAAAAAATCAAATAAAAAAAATCAAAATTCAGCAGTTAAGGAAAGTTTTCAGTTTTTGTCTTATAAAGAATTATTAGAATGTTTTATTTTTACCTTGAATGACTTCTAGAAATCAAAACATGCATAAGTATTCTTGAAATGGTTTTGTTAATTAAGGACTCTGCGATGAGATAAGGGGAAATATTGGGCACTTCCCCAGAGAACCAAGATGTTGTGTCTTGTTTCTCTCTAAGAATGTCTCTTTTTGGTGTTTCAATCAGGTTTTTCAATCAGGCCTTTCCTAATCCCGATTTCATTTTCTGTTTTGTGTTTTCTTTTTTTTGTGATGAACTGGTAGGCACCTTTAGTTGGTAACAGCAGATAGCATAGAGGTACATATGTTTTAGTCAGGTAATATTTCCTAATATTTAATCCCCAATATAGTTTTGACCACAAGGAATGCAATCTGGAAACAATGTTGTATTGAAATAAGTAGGGAAGACTTCCTTTAAGATAATGTATAATCAAGCTAGGGGCAAACTCTACTGTAGTCATTCAGTCCAAGAATTGCTTGCTGTGAGTAGGATGCTGGGACAAATGGCATTACACAAACATCAGAATCCTTCAACCAATGGAAAGTCTGTTTATTTCAGACTGTTGTAAATTTGCATTTGTCTCAGACTCTCATTTGTTCAGAAATTTTGTTTGCTTATACTTCTAACATAGAAAATCAATATTCTGTCATTCAGAAGGATCTATTAGGTAAACTTAAAAATGCAGTGGTTCTCTCAGTAATTATAGCCCCCCTAGTTAGAAATAGTGAACAAGAGAAACTGAAATTATACACATTTGTCATGGCCAACACTTAAATGGCCTTTAACTCTTCCAACTTATTCAAAACCAATATTTTGGTTATGAACAGCAATAAAATTTGTGACAGTCCATTCATTATGTAGTATTTTACTTGGGAAGTTGGCTCCTTTAGTGAATAGTGCAGGTGTTACTAATTTTGCTCAATTATTTTTATCACACTTTTTTTGTATACCATCCAGCCATTAGTTTGAATCTCTTTTAGTCTGTTACATAATGAAGAACATGTTTAAGGGAAATGTACATTCTATGAGTGCCACAAATCTGGTAGAATTATCAATTCTGTGCATAATTTTATCATTATTATTTTCATCTCTCATACCTAGTATATAATTTTTATGAAAGACCTGCAGAACTTTTCATAAAAAATTATTTTTAATACGTAATCAATGTTACTGACATGTATCTGAATTCTAAATTAAAGGAAGCTATATGTCACTAGATTTTGTGCTAAACACTTTGCAAATGTGCCAGTTAAAAAAATAATAATTGCAAGTTATGTCTTGATTTTGCTTCAAGACATATCACTGTTTAGACAAAACTTTGGCTGTAGAAATTGCTTTTTAGGCAGATGTTTCTGAAGGGATGGTTTGATTTGTAGCTCTCTGATTGTTCACGCGCCCATTCAACTTTCACTTACTGAATAAAAATGAATACTTAGTGTTTGTATACTTAAGTGCTGAATGCTTGCCTCAGGCGGGAAAATGTTTTTTAAGCAAAAGTGGATTTTTCCTTTAGTGTATACAGTGCTTAAATTTTAATGTTCTTGAGTTGCCTGCAGAGAAACTAGATGCTATGTACAGCTGTAGGCTTGTTGTGGTGGATTTTTGCTGAAATTGCAGTGCAAGTCCTTAGCTATGAATATTATTGAAACCAGAAATAGGTTTAATTACCAAATCCTGTTATTCAGAAATGTTGTTGACTATTTCTTAGCTAAAAAAAGCCTAATGCTCAGCCTTCTTTTCAGAAATAACAAATTGTTAATAAATATGTCTTGCTCTTGATCACTGCAAAGACTTTCACTTCTCCCTGCACTGGTTACATGTTCGTTACAGATTTGTGTGGATATGTTCACAGTATATTTAAATGTGGCAGGCAAGATCTGCATCTATTTAGTTTTTTATGGTTTGAGCTCTTGAGTTCATAATTAATTATTGCACTCATTTCTTTTTCAGACTATTCATTATCTCCAAGCTCATCTGTTTCTGCGCTGACATCAACTTCAAGTCTCAATATTCCACAATCATTGACACTAAATTCTACTGCACATCACAATACACCTCCTTCTCGTGTTATTCACTGTAGAGCAGTTGCTGATGGTTGTAAAGAAACAGACTTGATAAATGTTCTTCAGCCATTTGGGAAAATTACGTAAGTATGAATCAAATGTTTGATCCACTAGATGTTCTTTTTATACCTGGATTTTCCAACAGTGAATTATTTTCATGGTACAGAAATGTTTCAAATTGATGATATGATAAAAATTACTTTTTGGCAATTTTATATTTGAGTGTATTTGAATCATGGTTTGTTATAAATGTTTACTCAAAGTTTGAGTCGTACTCCACAGAATATTTTTGCTTTTCACCTACCTGTAGGAGGTAGATTTTTTCAATGAATGAGAGGTCATTGAATCTGTTCTTAATTTATTTTTTACTGAATGATGATTCTTGAATTTCTTGCCTTGCAAAACATATGTCTCGTCCCTTTGATTGCACAATAATTTTCCTGATGTTGCATAGATATCACCTTAACATTCTAAATTTAGCTTTCAATAGAGGTTACATTGTTGTTTTCAAGTGAGGCTTCATACTCATTCATATGTTTTGTAGCAAAAATGTCTGATTTTTTGTTGATGTATGGAATTTTCAGGAATGGGAGGTCTTGTGCTATAGAGCCATTTATGATGGGGTGGGGAGAGGGGGTAGGGATATTTATATTTCTTATACCCGATGATGCTGTGTACTGGGCAGCGCTCAACAAATGAACTGAACAAAACAGTGTAGTTTTGGGTCTCACTTGAATAAATTTTTTAATAAATAATTACAGTTAAGCACTTTTTATTACTGGGAAGCATCTAATTTGTCACCAGTGGAAAGAAAATGTAGATTTTGATATCAGTTTGGGGCTGAAAAATGAAACAGGTCTGAACTGAAAGGGAAAAAAGGTTCAAAGATCAGACATAAAACACTCTTCGGAAAAAAATTCATTCACGTCTTCAGAAATGCATTGGACTGATTAGTTCTGAAAAGTAATTTTACATGTAACTTCCCCTTACATTGTAAATGAATTGTCCAGCAAAAAGGGATGAGTATGGATAAATTAATCATCAAGTTTTCTAATGAAGATGTAGTACCAAATTCTCATGACTAAAATACAAGGAAATGTGTTAAATTTAGACTGGAGAATTGCTGATAAGGGATAAGATCTTTGAAGTTAAAGGGTCAAAGATTACTCATTCTCTGGGTAAATGTTAAAAGTAAAATTTATTATTATAATAGCAGTGCAGCCTGAAAGAGTTTTCAGGTTTATTATATAATAGTGCTTATTATGAATAGATATTCTTTGAAAAAGGTGTGTTTTGTGATCAAATCTACTACCAAACTAAACGAAATTTTGCAAAATCCGGAAATTCCTCATCCAAGGCTTTAAAATGGCAGGGGTTGGTTCACTTTGTGAACATTAATTTTTAACACAGCATGGTCCTTATTATGGACCAAAATACCAATTTTCTGGACTTTGCTAAAATGAGAACTCAAATCACTTCTAAAAGTATATTTTGTTGCTACTCTTCAGACTTCTGTCTCAACATATAGCGCACGTAACATCCATTTTGTGCCAGATGAGTTTTTGAAATGGCACCAAATTGTCTTTGAGAAAGTATTATGCTTTAATTGTCATATCAGCGTGAGCCTCAAGGTAAATATGAGTTTTTCTTTATGTTAATTGCATGAAAAATGCAAAACTCTTCTGTTATGCCTTAATCTTCCAAAGTTGCTTCCCCTCTGCCTGTTCATTCCATGGCATAGAGCTATACTCTGAGTATAATGAAAGTTTTGCTAAAAAATATAGCAGCTAAAGGATAATCTAGAAAGCTTTTAAAGTGGTATTGGTCTTTCTGAAAGCTTTTTGTATTAGTCATAGATTCAAAATAGCAATCTTGAAATTGGAATGAGTCAACATTTTCAGCTATTAGCCAAGAATAAAAATGCTGGCATTTCTCCAAGAAAGGCCTTAACCACTCCTTGAGCTCCTCAAATAAGTTCAGTCACACCTCCAAGATTTGATTATATACAGCTGTCTGTTCCAGTGCTAGCTGTTTTTTTTTTTTTCTGCAATTTAAGTTCATCTTAATCTTTTAAATACCTAAAATTGTCTGAAAATTGCGTGAGACTTGTGACAGATCCTAATGGTTTTCTTATTACCCTGCCTCTCTGGGGATTAAAAACAGATCATTATCTCACTGTCAAGCCAGTATTTGCTTCCACAAGATTATTGTTGGAATATCATCAATGGATTTTGGTCAACTGAAAAGGGATCAAATATTTTCAAAATACAACTGCAATTTCAAACTTTTTGGTGTTAATGCAAGACACTTCCAGAATCTCAGTACATATGTGTGTTTGCTTTTTTCCCACACTAGGGCAGCTCTTTTTGTTCCAAAAGCTTGAGTGTCAATCATCACAAAAAGTATAGCAGACTAAGTACTTTGATATTTGTTCTTCTGACCTTTGATATCAACAGAATATTATTGTAAGTGGCCATACTGACCCACAGAAAATTTAGTAGCTATATCTCATTTTTTATTTGTCAGGTTTTATATGGCTGCAATACTTAAATCTGCTAGAACTTTTGTAATATGTGAACTTTTGTTCATTCAACATATTATAGTTTGTGAATTCAGTAACAGAATCTGACATGCAGATGTTGTGTTGATTATAAGATAAAATGCATATGTCATGTATTTTTTCATTTGCATGTAAAAGGTCATGCCACTCCTTTACATACATCTGTATATTTAGACTGATGAATATTTTTTGCCACCTTCAGGGTTGTAAACACAATGATTTAAAGAGTATTAAGCAATTAGATTCTTTAAGCAGCCTTTATTTTCCTCATGGTGGCAATTTTAGGGGTGGTATTCTAGTATTTGTCTTGTTCTTCATGCCTTTTTCAAGTACACTTTTGTACTATAATAGTGTAACATAATGCATGACACTGAAAGTAAATACATAGTAGACATACTGTAGCCACTGCTGTTCTCTGATGTGATGTAAGCTAAGAAGTTCAATTGTCTATTTATTTTTAAATTGATGTTTTAAATAGTCAACCTATCCCAATTAGGAAAAAATTGTTCGGTGTAAAGATATTACATTGTTCTCTGCTGTTGACCTCAGATGTTGTGCTCAAACAGTCGGTTTCATTGTCTTTCATCTCAACCGGAAACCATAAGGTGCTAGTGGGAATGAGAGAATTGCTGATGCCTTGGAGAATGTCACCTTTTAGGGGTGGGTAAAATAATCTCCAAGTTATATTTGATTAGCTGAAAGTGCCAGAATCTTCCTCCCTTAACAACAGATCTACCGTATGATGAGAATTGCCAAACTTCATGTTTTCGTTACTTTGTTCTTCCATATGTAGCTTCTCTTTGTTTGCAGTTTAAGTGTGTTCTTTTTTCTCACCCAAGAATATGTTCTGAGAATAAAGCACCAGTGGACTTGGTTGGTAGTCTGACATTGGGGCCATAATGTTTTTTTCACAAACTGAGAGTATGAGCTGGTGAACCTATGTGTTATGTGCACATACTGTTTACAAATTTTGGTCAAAGATCAAATTCTATTTTTGCTGCAATTTTTGGTGTTGATGTAAGATCCTGCTTGATTTAAAAGTATTAGTACAGGATTATTTTGTGTCTGAAATTGGTTGTTTGTTGTTAATGAGAAATTTCCGCTTGGGCGCCAGTTCAAAAGCTTAGTAATTAGCAACTGTGATTAATCGCATTGTATAGGAGTCTCCTGCTGTAAAGATTGCTTATTATGTGCAATTAAGCATAAAGTCCAAGGATTCCACAGTAACAATATTTATTTTTTCTGTAACTGTTTTGTAACCATTCTCAAGAAATGGCAGAGAAGAAGAATGCTTCATACTGACATATTTAGCATGACCTGGACTCAATTTACACAGTAGAAGGAAAATAGTTTCCATGTCTGAATGAATAATAACTCTACACACTGAAATTTAGAGATTTAATTTTGTGAATTAGCAGGTGGAGAATTACTGGATCTCCACTGCCCATTAGGAACACCTTGCCTTACTGTCAAAATTACAACTTGCATTATTAGCCTCGTCCCTCTATTAGTACAGGAGTTTCAATAAAAGCTGCATGTTTGCAGTCAACTTCCCTACAAGACCCACTTGAAAAATTTTTAATTTGGTACTTCCTAACTTCATAACTGACATAACTGGAATTTTTTCCCACGAAAATTTTGGAGGTGAAGGATTCATTCAAATAATAGTTTTAAGTGACTGCCTGTCGCAACTTGCTTTTGATCATTACTGTCAGGTGTAAAAAGTTTTACCCTGAATGTCCCTAAAACAGTTTTCCTTTGTGAAAAAGGCTGAATCCCTTTACAGCATGTATTGTGCAACCCACCCCCCCCCCCCTAGCATAATGGTCTACTTTATTTTCATCACATTTTGTTTGGGGGGGGGGCATGGTATCTGAACAATTATTGGTGTGAACTCTGCTCTGAAGACAACATACGCCATAGATATAATAACAGGAAAGGTTACTTTATCCTTTGGGTAGATGGCACCATCTACTTGGAATGGAGTGGCTGTATGTTCTTGACAAAAGGCAGGGGATTGCTTACAAATTACAAGGGGTACATCCAGGGTATAAATGAGCCTTGTGAAGATATTTTTAGTCACTCTGAGTTATCTTTAATGGTGTTATATTTATTCAGCTAAGTGTCACCCCAATATAACTACTGGGGTGATGCTATTAATAATCCATACATCAGGAAAGTGGGTTTGGGAGAATTTTAGGAACATTGTGGGGCAAGGTTGCCAAAGAGATATGAGTAAACCATGAAAGAACTGGTATCATGTCTTCTCTAAATGATACTCTCATCTCCAGAGGTGTGTATCTCAACTATGACAGCCTCTTTCTCCTAACTTATGCATTACAAGCAGATTGTGTTTGGTCATGAACTTGACAGTTGGCTTCAGAATTTCTTGTAAAAGTTGAATATAATGTCAACAGTTTTTTTCCTCTCCAGTCTCCTTTTAAGAGGAGACTTTTGGTTCTTGAGCCAGGAATCTTTTCTCAAGAGATGCATATGTATGCTACTTTCTCAGGACATGATTCACCCACAAGATTGATTCGTAACTAATTTTGTGGAACATTTTATCTTCCCATGAATTCCCACAAGATTTCTTTTTTCTTCATAAAAAGAAAAACTTTTAGGGTGAGAGCCTTACAGAGGGCATGTTAGTTTGAAACTGGAGTCAGCAATCATTTGGTCAAAAGTAGTGGATTGTAATTAACCAAAAATCTTAACTGAAACTAAAATGGCATGATTGAGAAAATTTCATTTTGATTTTTAAATTTATTTCTGTTGAATAATCTCAATGTTGCCTTCCATATAACAATTTCAATCTTCATCATTGGCTTACATACCACAGGTAAGTAAAACTTCCTGTGGTCCATGATGTCCAGGTTTTTGAAATGTTGGTCTTAGGCCAGGGGTGGTGGGAGCCTTAGGAGTGGTATGGCTGTTGAAGTTGAGTGACTTTGTAGTGATAAAGGGTAGGAGAAAAGGTGCCTATTTTCTTGACATCTGAGATGATGTTTGGGAATTCTCCTTCCTTACTACTTTAAATGTACTTGCTTTTAAGGTTGGAGAATTTGGTGACAGTGGTATCACTAGTCAGTAATGTTATTCTTTGCTTGCTGATACGTTCACGTCAGTAACTAAAGGGAAATTTACATGCACCCTTAACCTCATCCCTTAACCATATTTAATAACATCCAAGAATTTCTCTATAGTGCTCACAAGCTTTTTGTTAATTTTTTTTCATGCATTACATTATCTGGTGACACATATCATCTGACAATGCCTGTTTTTCTTTTTCTATACAGATATGTGACTTTATTGCCAAAAATTAGACAAGCACTGGTGGAATTTGAAGTAAGTTGGCAATGCCAAGTAATGGGTAATTTAGAACTTTATTTAAGGCCTAAGACACTAGGGTTTCCCCTTACCTCCTAAGGTAATGCTGCATTGCATTAAAGAAGTGTAAGTGCGACAAGTTAAATATTTATACTTATTCTGCATATTTGTTGAGAATTTCATTTAAAATACAAATGAGCAGCAAATTATTTAAAATGCAAATGAAACCTTCTTTAGCTTGTGCAAATGAAACAAATTACCAATTTGGCATAAAAAGCGACAGCACTGTTGCCAAAATGGGAAACTGAAATCTTCGATGTCTAGTATTGGTTGTGAAACGGCTGAACTTGCGATAAAAATAATTGTGTGCATGGAACTTCCAAAGGTGGGACTGATAAATAGGTATTATCTTAAAGAGCAATTGTTTGCAAGTCCAAAAAACAATACTGGTATGCCAGCTTTAAAAGTGAAGATATCTAAGAAATGCAGATTAAGCAGTGTGTTATGTAGATATGATGATGGGAAATTTTTTCCATATTTTGACTTCCTCTTGATGGAAAAATAGGGATGTGGTTCGAAATGTTTGCATTTGTTTTTCATTAGTTATTGGCAGCTGACATGTTCCTGGTCTAAGATGTATTTTAAATTTAATTTTTATTTCTTCAAAATTCATGCAAAATTTAGGAAATTAACAGTGAACATCATTTGAGGCAGATTTATTTCTGTTATGAATTTCCATTCTTGTGAAAATCAGAGTAGAACATGTAAGAGGGCAAAACTAAGTTTATTCCAGTATGACTACAGTCTACGTAGTAAACATAATTCAAACAATAACAAAAGAAGTTTTCATATTTACTCCATTTTGAGCCACTTGCTCTTGCATCTAATTATGTTCCCTGATGTCTAAGAAATTGCATGACCAAAACTGGCTTCCTGTTTATGACAAATACACCACACCTTGTAATTAAGCAGTTCGGAGAAAACACAGGTAGGTATGTACCTACACTTGCTGAATTTGAAATGCTGGCATGTACAATGTACATGTCTGGCACTAACCCAAGGATACCAGTGTAGAAATCTTAATACCTGTCAAGAGATATTTATTTTATAAGCAGTCACTCCTCGGCTTGTTATAACGTTCGTCTTTCATATCACTCGGCATCAAAAGAAGCACTGAGAAGTGGTAATCAATTCTATGGTCAAGTTTATTTCTAGGTTTATTTTACAAGGAAAAAAAGAAGCATTTTTCCTACTTGTTTGGTTAAAATTCGAATAAATCTATTGTGGGTTGAAAAATTATTTTTGGTTGAAAATTTTTCAAACCAGTTTGATTTTGCTCTCTTTCATTTGAAATTGTGATAATGAATTGAATTCATTTGGTTTGAACCACAAAATATATGCTTCATTGCCTAAATTTATAGAGTTAGTGTGTGAGATTTAGGTAAGAGATGTTTTTGTAAAAAGTTTCCTGTAATAACTTGTTTCAAATATTTGTATTAAATAATTATTTTCACAGGATATTGATTCTGCTGTAGCTCTAGTTTCATTTTCACAGGTAAGATGTATGTGCTTGTGTACATTTTCAAGGAGGCAATTTAACAACATGCAGCAATTTCTTTAGAATACATCATTAGTTGTGTTTCTATCATGTTAACTTTAGTAAGATACCCCAGGTTGATGCATGCAAAGAGACAATTCCATGCTATATTCCATGTAGCTCAATTTGGCAGTTCAAAGAAAAAGACACCTATAACTGGGAAGGACTTCTTTGACAGATTTACTAAAAATTAGGCTGAGATATTGTACAAGATGTAGGGAACAAGTTTCTGCCAACTGACAGGAGTGTGTCAATTGAGTGTTAAAGAAAGGAGTTGCTTGCAAGGATTATGCTTCTCCCTGTGTTTGTGGGTGATTGTTGCCAAATACATTTTGTGTAAACCATAATAATTTTCAGTATGAATATTTCTTTCTTGTACAGTCAAGTACTCTCACTGTACTTGGTAGACAAATGTTTGTGAATTACTCCAAAAGTCAAGAAATAAAAAGGTAAATGGGTATTTTTTCAATTATTGCAATCAATAACATTTAATATATAAAAGGGATATCAGAGAATCACAGGCTACATTCTATCCAAAACATGCAACCAAAACACAGGAAAGGAAGTCGGCACCTTTCCCTTGTTGACCAAGTGGTCTCTTGTACTCTCAGTTTTTAATTTGTTACTTTTTCTCATGGATAACAGAAGGCAAAGTGGCTGATATTGACAGATTTGGTGGCTTAATGCTTTGGGTGGTGGCTTAGTCTAGTTGTGTTTTTGGACAAGACACTTTACTCCATCTGTGCCTCTCTCCACTCATGGGTGCAAATAGGTACTGGTGAACCATCAGGGAAGCCTGTTGAAATGTTAGGGGGAAGGGGGGAGGGGAGGGGAGGGAGGATGGTAACCTGGGAGGGAAATGTATTTCATCCAGTGGCAATAGCAATACTCCTTGTTACCTACTCCATGTAAAAATGTGGATGAGCCATATGCAGACCCCTCCCTTTTTTTTATACTGTGGCTGAATGGTTAGGTTGGGCTTTGGCTTCCAACCTTAGATTGAGAGGTGTGGGTGTGGTCTGAAGCTACAGCTCTAGTGTTTGGTTTTTTTTTGATACTTTCTAAATACTACTCAAACTGTGGCTAGCCTTGCCAACTGTGTGTGCATACCGTGCCTGTGACTTATCAGGAACCTTTTGTCATTTTACAGGGATAAAGTTCTTAATGGTGAAAGTAATGGAGCCTCTTCAGAAGCTAGTAATATTCTTCTTCTCACAATAATCAATCCCTTACATGCAATCACAGTGGTAAGTATAATAAAAATCCAAAGAAAAAAAATTGAAGTTCCCAAAGTCACATAAATTCAAAAATTTTACTTTTGCAAGAGAATGATTTGACTTTTAGAATGTGTTGGTATCACTAACCTTAAGTTTGTGTGTATGTGATCACTGTCTCAAATGCCTGGTAAATATTACTTACGTCTATTATTAAAAATAAAACTGCCCCCTCCTGAGCATGAGGGAAGATAAATTTCAATTCGCTCTTATTTCATGGACTTTGTATATACTGCCATACAAGAGGAAACTGAATTGCGTAGACTACTTGTCTTCATATTAACATAGTCAAGCAAGAAAGTGTTTCATACAAATTACTTTTTAACAGGCAAAAATGTGCTCCAAATTAACCTTCCTAGCCTTTCAGGCTGGTAAGGTGATATTCCTTCAGTAATGGGATCTTCAGAATTAGAAACTTTTTTAAGGCACTTACATGTGTGAGCTCATAAACACCTAGACAATTGGCAATCTCTGAAGGCTAATAGTTTCATATTTCAAGTAGTCGAGAGGAGAAGATAAAGATTTCATGGACTGTAGTCTGTCAAACTCATGTAGCATGGTTGTAACTTCATAGGTCTTTGGAATAAAATTGAATTTCACCAATTATGTCAGTATACTTAAAACAATAGAATTCATGGAAACAAAAAGTTTGAATTTTGTTACAAATGGAAGCTACACTGAGTACAATATAACCATCCAATTTTTGTCATTTTTACATGAAACACCCAAAGAAGGTAAAGCAGCTTTGAGTCTCTGTCTTTCTCCTCGAAGAGATAGTGAGATGGGATTTTCTTCAACTGGCATCTGGAATAGACTTGAATTCATGGAACGCACAGTTGATTTTCGTGGTTCCAAATTTCTTCCCTCACTGACGATGAACAGAATTGATTCCAATTCATCAATAATTGATCTAGCACATTTAATTAAAATTCTCATTGACAGATGGTGGTCATTTGAATAATTAAATCTGTTTACTAGGTATTTTAATCATAATACCTCTAGTTATCACAGGTTTTATGATGAAAACACCTTGAGCAAAATAGTTTGAATTAATTTCTTCCACAAGAAAGCGTCTGTGTAAGTTTTCTCAGTGTGAGGTTCAACAGTGACAAGCGTATTTTTTTTCTAATTATATTTCTAACTGTTCATTGCAACAACAAAAAGTGTGCAGCTTTGAAGAATGACACAAATGATTTGCCTTTCATGAGTGTTTGTGGATTGCAGTTAAATTTGGAATTATTGTAATGAGATTTTTGACAAAGACTTCCCATGACAATTCCAAGACAGATTTATATCTTATCGGAACTGGCCTAGTGGAAATGAATCCTTTAATATTATTATATTTTTTTCATAATCCAGGCAAAAGATTTTCTGATCAAAGTTAACAATAAGTTAATTAAATTGAACACAGATTTGAAGAATTATCTTTATCAAAGAAACCTTTGTGTGAAATTATTAGATATTTTTTTTCATGCCCTACAGAAAAGCAATTTAAAAACTTCTCCAATCAGTGCTCTAGGAATGCTAGACATTCCTCAGATTATGACCCATGGAAACAAAACTTGCAGAAGTTTTTATATCTGATTAGCTGTTGAACTTTTATCAAACATGACGTAGAGAATATCCAAGGTGATAACTTGACAGGGCCAGAAAATGTTAATGAGATGTTAGTGTTCTAATAGATTTTTGAAGATGGAGGTACATGCTTGAAAAGCAAATTATATTCAAAATGATTTCCATATTTTCAGAAGTTAAGAAGATTTCTATTTATCATAATTATTTAATTTTTTCTCAAAGCTGGTAGAGTTTTTTTTATATATTATTGTTTTTCAGAAGTTGAAACAACATTTTCACAAGCATAGCATATGTTAGGGTGATCTTTTTATTGTTCTGTTACAAAAATACTGGTGGCAGCAAGTTAGCTTAGAGACACTCCATCACACAAAAACTCCCCTTGTTCAGTTTCTCTTAAATGACATTAAATTTAAGGAAATGAACGATCCACTTTTCAGATGTGACATACTGCCTGACAGCTGCCAGCTGATTGATGGATTTTTTAACAAAATTTTTGCTCCTTCATTTTTTGTTTTTAGAAAGTACTTCACAAAATATGCAGCCCTCATGGAAAAGTTTTAAGAATTGTGATCTTTCACAAGAACGGATTGCAAGCTTTGGTTGAATATCCTTTGAAGAGGAAGTTGTTTTATGTAAAGGAAAAAAAATCTTCCTAAACTTCCCAATAAAGGGGCTGCATTAAAGAGTGGCTGACAAGGCAAAGTGTTGCTCTCTAAGTGTTTTAGGAGGGAGAAATTTCACCATTATTGATAGTGACCCATTTCTTTACACCCATTATTACACCCATTTCTTTTGGTTCTTACGTATGATCCATTATGAGATTTTTCACTTCTTTATTATTTAAAACAAGTTTATTATCTGTTGTATGGTGCATCTGTTCAATAACAGATCACAGGATAAGCCCTGCTCAGCAAAACTATGGTTTCTGCACTATGACTGAGCACACTGAGTGCTGTTGAAGTGATTTTGCGGGTTAGAATGCTGTTGTGCAGCCAAATTGATAGAACAGATGGAAAAAAATCTCCCTTGTGGAGGATAAGTGAGGTGATGGCTTGTTATGCGAAGGCACTACAATGTTGTATGTATTTGTTAAATGAACAGTCTTTCCTTGACCATTTACACATTTGACAATGTTGAGGCAGCTCAGCGAGCTCTTGCAACTCTCAATGGACAAGATATTTATGCTGGATGCTGTACACTGAAGATTGATTATTCAAAGGTAATTAGATTTGGGTCCTGGGTCCTTCAGGGCAGTTCGTCTAATCTCATTGTACATCCATGAGTCATGTAAGAAAATAAAACCAACTGTTTTTCTGAAATGGATTCTCAGTCAGTTCAAATGATGCAAGGATGGCTTGGGTAAACTGGATAAGAAATTTTCAAAAACCATTGTTCAGGCTTTTCATGCCAACGTTTTATTGTGGAATTTGCACGTGCTAGATGAAGACAACTTTCTTTGATGACACCTATGATCTTTTTCGTTTCTCAACAGAAAGCTAAAAAATTAAACGTTTTTAAAAATGATGATGAAACATGGGATTACACTGGGACACTGAACAATAACTCAGGTTTGCAGAACTTTAACTTTTGGCCTGTATCCTGAATCTACTTCTCTAAGAACCCAAATGGTTGTAAGATTTTAACTTAGACAAGTACTCAACAGGTAATGCCTTGCAGAGAGATCTACTTGACCCATGTAAATCATTTTCCAGCAAGCAGCTGCTTCCTTAAGGATCTTGTAACAGTAAATTTAGAAGTGAACACAATTAATAGGCAAACAACGGTAGAACTTCATACAAAGACAAGTTATAGAAAATTTGCCACGACTGGTATGGATAATTTTTTTTCCTTCTTTGTTCTTTGAAAATAATTTTTCCTGGAAAGAAGAAGCACAAGTTCAGAAAGGATATGTACAGCATGGTCTGTTGCAGTGGCTTAATGCTTAGTGTGGTCACCTTATTACAAGCACACATTTTTATTTGAAGTGATTGGTAGGATAAGAAATGATTTAAAATTGTTCCAATAACTGCTGATCAGATAGAGGGAAAGGATTTTCATTCACTCTGATACTGACGTACTATTTTTCTGCACTTACAAGGGATCCCAAGCAAGACAGCTCTTTTGGGGTCCGGGCTCTTATCTGCAATTTCAGGTAAGCACTGGTAACTGCATTCAAGAAAGGAGGGAAAAGGGAAATGTTGAGTTGAAAGGAAATCTTGGGATGAAAAGGAGAAAAGGATATTCTTTTACCTGTTTTTATGACTGCCCTTGTTGTAGCATGGTAAGACTGTGGACCAGAACACTGTTCATAAGGAAGGGGTTATTAAATGGTGACAGGGATGGGCCCTCCCCTGTTTAAGTACACAGCTTACATCATGGTTTTGCCCACCTGTGGTAATTATGATAACAGGCATCATTTTTCGATACCAACAAACATGCCAACAAAATATGCATAGGTGCAATTTGTCTTTAATAAATTGATAAGCTTCTGGTACCTGAATCTCTTAGTTTTAAATTGAAAATTTCACTCATTTTATGATTCCAGGAAATGATGCGAGTGAGCCGCAGTTGTCAAGTTCACCACCAAACACAGTCACCCTTAATGGTAATGCGACTGACTAACTAATAATTGTACACGTGTCATATGTCTTGTTAAGTGGTTTGCTAGTATATCAGGGTTCTCACAGTCTTGCAAATGTCAAAAAATTATAATTCAATATTTCAATTTCCTGGCCTTAATAAAAGACATGTTACTGGGTCATGGATTCAAGTCATGGAATATGATATCAATATGATTTTAAGGGAAAAAGTGAGAGAAACAGTATATGTACATCATACTCAGTGGTCTCTTGTTATTTAATTTCTCTGTTAGGTGTGAATGGATCTCCAATTTCCATCAGTAATGAGGCCATCGCGAGAGCAGCACAGTTTCCTACTGTACAGAGTGAGATTCATTCATTCATTTTATATGCCATTACCAAAAAAAAAAAATTAAATGAATACAAAATGTAGGTTACCTCAAAGATAAAAAGAACTATTCTAACTAAATTAACTTCAAAATCAAAGGAACTGAAGAGGTAACAGCAAGGAAGCCTATTAGAAGCCAGGGGCTTATAAAGTATAGGCTTCCTTAAACTATAGGATAAACCATAGAAATCAAAGGTGCTGAATGAAAATTTAGATTAAGTTAAAAAAAAAAGAAAAGAAAAAAAAAAGAAAAGGTGTGTAGCTTGACAAAGAATATATTTAACTAAGAAAGAAGAATTTTTTTAAGCCTTTTGCTAAACAGATTGATTTAGTTATATTTTATTATTAGTTGCATATTTTGATAGAGTAATTAAAACACTCCTCACAGTGGAACAATGGTTAAGGAATTTTGGCATGTCTCAGTAGAGCATCTAAAACAATGCTGCCCAAATGTCTCAAGTAATTCCTGGGTGGTCTGTGTACCCTTCTTTACCCAAACGCAGACTTGTATTTTTTATTCTGTTTCAATACAATTTTATGCGTCATTAAAAGCTCTTTGAAATGTGTCGACAGAGCATCCTTAAATCCATACCTCTAATTCTAAAAGAATCTTCTTAGCAGTCATTTTGGTGTATGCTCTTCTGTCTCTGAGGTAAATTGACAGATACTGTTACATATTTACTACAGTTAGGAACTTCGTCAACAAAAGAGGCAACTCACTGAAATTAACTGTCTTCTCATTTCTTAGGTATTCTAGCCAAAGTTGCATCTTTTCATGGGAACCCGCCTAAGAGTCCAACGTCAGGTATGAAGATAGCAGACAGCATTTTTTCACGCGAATCTTTTCTTATTATTGTTATAGCGTAGTCTCAATTAAAACAACCGAATACGAAGATTGATGGGAGTAAAAGGATTACCATTAAAGGGTGCTCAGAATAAAACGACATCTAGATAATGATGATTTAAATGTTACCTTTCCTTCTCCATATGAAGATGGATATCTGTGTGCAACTGAATCCTAAGAATTCTGTGATCAGTGGTCACAGTGAACCGTTGAAAACAGCAACGACGAGATCTCTTAATCTTGATTCGTAGAATAAGACTACACTTAGCTACGTTCTTGCTGAAGCTGCGTTTGCTTTCTCTCTGTTATCAGGTAGCACCTCACCAGTGGAGAATGTAGTGAAAAAGTTGGGTATTCTTGGAAGCTCACCATACCAGTTACCTCAGGGTGGACTCTTAGGAGCTCTACCTGGACTGACACAACAGCAGCATCAGATGAATGGCATTTCTAACGCTTTGAACGCAGGTTTGTCTAACGCTTCCCGTCAACTTTCGATTTTCAAATGAAACCCTCTTATCAGTTAAATCTATCTCAGTCTACATACTACAGGTCGCTATTTTTTAATGTTGTTTAGGGTTTTTTAAATTATTCATTTAACTATCAATTATCCAGACTGACGAATTCTAACTTTTTTAAGGTGGCACTGGCTGTGTGTTGATGGTTTACGGACTGAATGCTGAAAAAATGAACTGTGAGAGAATTTTCAACTTGTTTTGTCTATATGGCAACGTTGTCAAGGTAAATAAATGAGAAATGAAGTTATAAAATTTTGGGAAATTTGGCTCAAAACATTTGTCTAATGGTTAAAGTCAGATTTCTCATTGAAACCCTGGGACATGACAAGTCTGGTAATCTGGGTAACCCTGGTGGTACCACTGTATCTTCAAATCTTGGTTTAGGCACTCATTCAGAGTGCTTAGTGAACACACCCGACAAACATTGCCATGTTGTTATTGTAGTTGAACAAAACTAAAGATAAAGTTTGGAATTGAGGGAAAAGTCCGCTTACTCCATAACTGAAAAGCACCCAAATGTCGTGGTTGAATGTTTTCCAGAAAGGCGGTTTGTCTGCATGTGTGGTAGAATTTTCAGAACGTTCTCCGCCCTGGTAGGTGCTATCGTAGGGTGGCATTTCTCCGATGTTGGTTACGTTATGTTCGCGATGAAACTCGGTTAAATTTTAAGTCTGGAAAAGTAGATTTATTGAATGGCAAAAATCGTCAATTTTGGGTTCAAAACCAGGCAATACCAACCCTTTAAACTAAACTGAAGGTTCTATTTATCAGGTTAAATTCCTCACCAACAAACTTGGAGCAGCCATGGTACAAATGTCAGACAAAGTTGCTTCGGAAATGATCATCCGAAACTTGAGTGGTGCTGTGCTTTTCGATTCCAAGATCAACATCATGTAAGCTTATTGTGAAACTTTTCTATCACAAATGCTTTCCAACACGATCAACGACACAATTAGAATTGTGTATCAGTCTCTTCATTGTGCAAAATTCCTCATAAAGAACCTTGCCTGGAGTGTACTACATACGAACTTTCGTTCTACTTCCAGATTTTCCAAGCATCCTTTCATAGCAGATTCATCGGTAGTAACAGCTTTACCCGATGGTACGCCTTCCTCCATGAATTTTGCTGACAACCGAAACAACCGGTTCAAATAGTAAGTTATCTTTTTTTCCGGAATACTTGAGATAAAAATTCCTCTCTGCAAGTTGAGTTTTCACATCATATCTTTCCAAGCACGACAGTTGTTGTTAAATTTTCATCTGAGGCTGCAGTGCGTAAAGTGGAGAACTTGATTTGATATTCGACATCGGAGCGAGTAGTTGATACGATTACAAAAGTCTCTTTTGTCCTCGTTACAGTGTAGTGGAGACGCGGTTTGCTAACGATGAGCATGCTAGACTCCGGGGTGAGAAGCCTGGGTTCTAGACCTGGTCGGGTCTTGGTGTAATATTCCTGGGCAAGACACTTAACTTTACTATGTCCCTCTCTATCCAGGGGTGTAAATGGGTACCGGCGAACTGTCGGGAAACTTGATAAAATCCTAGGGGTAGCCTCATCCAGGGCGAGTAGCATTACACTTAACTGCTTTATGCTGTGGAGACTGCGATATGTAAGTTGTTACGCCTTGTTGGCCACTTGATTCGAGTGGCGATTTCACTTTAACTTTCTTTAATTTTGTCTGTTTGTTTACATTTGCAGTCTTCCCGAGGGTCAGAGTCTCAAGAATAGTATCTTTTTCAAACTTTCTTTTGCTTCTTTTCAAACCGATCAGATAATCGCGGTAAAGTTACGGCTCGTTTCTGCGCGTGGCACTGCGCGTACCAGTGAACAAGCGCCCTAAAATCTCTTCTCCGCGGAACGTACTCAAAGCAAATTGGCTTTTGCAGGGCGGTAGTCAAGCAGCGCCCAATGGCCCCCTGGCGCCTTATTTTTGCTCTTGGGCGACTCAGGAATCTTAATTTTTTCATAAGAAGCACATGCTGGGCACCCTGGATTTCACAGTTTCAAAGCACTGGGCTCACTTCAGTTTTTCTTAGAGCACAGCCTTGTTTTGATATTATATGTCGTTTGTTTGGGATGTGAAAAGTTTCTTTTTCCTTGAGACAAAAATGTTGTTCATTGGTAAATTCCTTAACTTGTAATTAGGATACCAACCACCAACAAGAATGCTTCACTTCTTTAATGCCCCACCAAACTGTACTGTGGAAACGCTTAAGGAGGTTAGTCAGCAGAGATAATTTGCGAATGATGCACGATCCTCGCAGTAGAGAGCGCTATTTATGCAATAGCGAAAATCAGACCTGAAAAAAATCAGGCCTGTACGGGATTCAAACCACTGACCTCTGCGATACTAGTGCAGTACTCTACCAATTGAGCTAACAAGCCAACTGGGAGCAGGCCGTTATCATTACGGGTTTATTACGAGTCGACTTAACGACCTGCTCCCAGTTGGCTTGTTAGCTCAATTGGTAGAGCGCTGCACTAGTATCGCAGAGGTCAGTGGTTCGAATCCCGTACAGGTCTGATTTTTTTCAGGTCTAATTTTCGCTATTGCATAAATGGCGCTCTCTACTGCGAGGATCGTGCATCATTCGTATCTATAACCGCAGTTCAAAATATATGAACTTCATATATTCACCGTATCAGAGATAATTTGCCAGTTATTTGAGAACCAGCGATAACGTTTATTAATGCCCAGATTTTCCCGAGAATTTCCCACACCCCAAAGCGTGAGTGGACCTCGAAATGGTAATGAGTGTCAAGTATCGGGTGTAAACTGCATTGTGCTGTTTCGTTGCGATGTACCTGATGAGATGACAGGGAGAGATTAGAAGAAACCTCACCTGTCATCCGGAAAGGGGCCATGTTTCATTCACTTTCTTCATGCGCTTTGTCCTTTTCCTCAAGCCAGTCTTTGGGAATCAAATTGATTAGTTTCTTTATTCTGCAGGTCTTCATCACTGCCGGATCTTTGTCTCCGTTGAAAGGAACTTTCTTTTCAAAAGGCAAGTATTGACATCGTATTTAGACATGCTGTCTTGAGCTTTGTCTTCTTCTCAGGAACAAAGTTTTACCCTGACCTTGCCACACCTGCATTCTGAAAAACAATTTGGTGGAAAATTCATAGAAACGTCCAATTTGACAGGAAACCTTCACAGTAACCTTCAGCGCCTGAATCCCTTCTGTCAGTGCTGGTCATCACATTATTGTAAAATTACATCACTTGAAGATTGCTCTTTAAACTGGGAAGGGGTTTGGGAAGAATCTGGAATGACAACATTTTTCAAGTCTCGTTTCCAAGGTTTTATTCCCAATCGTTCATTAAATAGAAAATTGAGTAGTCACGGCAATCATTCCTTGTATTTGTAGTGACAGACTCCACCAGAGCAACAACTTACAAATGTTTCTGTTTCTCTCTCTCTTTTTTTTTTTTTTTTTTTATAATGGTACAAATTTCAGCAAACGCCAAGTCATCAGCAGGGTTATTGGAGATGCCCGATATCCGTTCAGCCATGGAAGCGTTAACTCTTACCAACCACTTTACCATTAATCCTCCAGGTAACAAACTTAAAGTCGCCCTTTAGTTTGAAATGCACCATTACGACACCCCCTCCCCCTCCTGAAACGATCTTACTTTGAGTGGGGATACTGTATTTTGAGTGGTAATTCTGAGGGCTTTGGCTCAAACTTTCTGCCCTCACCTCCGCGATGTGGGTTTCAATAGTGTTTGTGGTTAGTGGTTTGATTTTTGCTGTCGCCGTCATGACAGATGGTCATAACGGTAGTTTATTTCAAAATGTCAAATAGAGGTCAGTTAGGTCCTTGTCCCATCCGGATTAGATAAGAAAATAAAGTTCTTTGTTTATTATTTATACGATTCTATGGGGATATTTTATGCAGTATTATGGGATGGAACTGTTCACTCCAGGGAATGGTTGCCTTAATCGAGGAAAAATGTTGTTCACGCAAGAATAGAACATCATTTACAGTACCATGCCTTAAATAGGGCGGGAAAAACTTTGTAAATGTAAAACAGAATTTCGATATAAGCCTCATGCGCCTGATTGTTTTCAAGGAGGGGGTTTTCCCAGGGGTATTTTGTTTCAAATTTTTGGTAGTGTTGCAAAACTGTACGGTACAAAACTCATCCAAAGATGTGTGATTGTGTTGTTAGGTGGCGGATCCTACACCCTGAAATTGGCCTTCTCCCCAAGCTCCTCAATCTCTCCAACGGCTCCAACCGTTGCTCCGGCAGTTGCTGCGGCAGCGGTTGCCGTCAGCAATGGCGCTAATCCCTTGGGACCTATCGGCTCGCCGGTGCATCCGGTGCACCGATGTATGGCTGGAAGCCCGATCAGCATTGTGACGAATGGTGTCAAGGAATTGAACGGTGACTCCGAGAGGAATGGGCTGAGTCCAGAGCATTTGTCAAGCTGCAGTCCTTAGGAGGGAGACTGGCACACAAGTTACAGTGGTAACTTCCAATATTTGAAAAGACTTCAAATTAAGTCACTGATTGAACTTCGAATGAAGAGAAATCTCCCAGGTAAATGAATTATTAATCAATGGGAAGAGTGGAACATCAAAAAAAATATATTAGGTCGTTATATAAGTCAACAAAAATGTTGTATTGTCGTTCGCCGACTGCTTTGTTTTCGCTCTCTTAGAACAGTACGGAATGAGCGTGCGTAGAGGTTCAAAAGTTAGAGTAACAATGCTCGGTGAACGCACCTTTTTCATGCGTTAGGTTTATGGTTCAAATTTGTAGTTAAAGGTTAACAATTTTCCCTCGTTAGATTAAGAATTTATTAAATGCAATGAGGCGATGGAGGCCTCGGTTAAAACCAGCGGTTAATAACCCTGGGTTGAGCAGTTGAATTGCCTTCCAAAAATATATAAATATATTACATAAATATTTACACCACGAATATTAGAGTAATTTTTCCAAAACTCGTATGCACAGTGAGTCTAAACTAAGATTCCTTTTGTTTACATATACAAAGTTTTCCTACATCATAGATTTATTAGATCTTGACTCGTGGGGAGAAGTCAAACTTCACAGGCTCCCGAGGAAATGATATCATTAATAAACAAGATATCTATCACTTATAATAACTTTTTTTCATCTAATTTACATTTTTTCATTGACTGTCATCGCCACCGTAAATGCTTCCCAAAACTGTTGATACATTGTTGACAATTGTTCAAGGAAATGTTTGTTTTTAAGGGAGAAGAATAAGTTGTGTTCCTGTTGTTGTTGTTGTTGTTGTTGTTGTTGACGTTGTTGTTTTTTCAATTTCGAGTTTTGACCCGTCTTCACGATCTATTTTTTCGGTTGAAATTTGGTATCCTCATCTTAAAACTAAAACTTAACTACCTCCTTGACATGTTCGTCAACAGTTGTCATCAGGTTTTAAGGTAGCAAAGACGACGCGTTGTTTACTAAAAAATGTTAATGTCTTATACAATACACGTAAATGGTTTCTTAATTTACATTTAATAGTAAGCTTAAAACACACCGAGTCGGTATTTATAATTCAAGATGTTTTCCACAGCGTACGCACCTCTTTGTTAAATACTTTTACCGTATTATCGATACGGAAATTCTCCTGACCTTACCGCATACACGTGCTCTTCAATGAGTGGGAAGAATTTCTTTACCAGTACAAGAGTTCTGTTCTCTGTTAATGATTATGGGCGTAATTCCTGTCACTTGATTCCAAAATTTAAAGTTTTCTTTTTTTTCTGAGGTAGATTTAGTTTTTAAATGGCTATCGAGAGTTAGTCAAGGTAAGGCTGGGATGTTAAGAATTTTTTGTTGGAGCTTTTTTCTTTGCAGTTCTGTCTAGCAACTACCTTGCAGGAAGCAACAGGGAACATCAGGTCGTTAAGGGAAAATATCAAAATTTTATTCACATTCAATTGAAAAATGACGAATGAATTTTATAGAAATTTAGACTTATTGAAATTGCTTTTATATTTGCCTTATTTTTTCAAATAATTTGTACTTATTAGCGGAAAAATATATTGTTATAACATGCAGTTATTTTTTTCGGTCAGACTCTCATCAGTTGTGTTTCCTAGCAACGGTGGTTTGTCATAAAACTGTAAAGAGCCACCTTGAAATCTTTTACGCTCGAGAAATTATGAAAATTCTTCCTATCCGCGAATCGAAACTATTAATTAATTTCCTAAGGAAAAAGAGGACACACATTTTTTGTGTGGACCGACAGAAAAAGAATTGTTCCAAGTTAAAAGAGAGAGAGTAAGAGTTTAGGAAATATTTCAAATAATCGAATTCACGCATGTGCGAACAAACCACAAAACAGAGACAGATTCAGAATTGTTAAAACTTACGTCGAATTTTTGTTCTTTCGGACTTTTGTACGGGGTCCCGATTGCATAATTTTTAATTGGAAATAATTTAATTACATGGTCTGAGTCAAAGAGGTTTTTAATATAAATCGTCGCACATGTTCAATTACTCATAGAGGTCAACTTTCAATAACGTTGTACATATTATAGGTTATAGAATTTAAGAAAAGAGAGAGGCTAATTCAGTATCTCCATTTAACACTTCAAAGTAGAAAACAAATATTATGAACTTAAAAATTACCAAAACATATTTTAGTGGAATTTGGTATAGCGAATTATTAGTTGATTCATTTATAAACGAATGCTAAGACAGCCAAACCGCTGAGTTAAGCTCGTTCCCAGACTTACTCTTCCTTTCGACCTTCAAGGCGTGTGTTGAAGGAAATGGGAGGTTCGGTTGGTCACTTGTATCTAAGGGGAATGAGAAGAAGAGATGGTTTGGAAACGAGACTGCCACCAAAGTACTTAAAATGTCGCCAGCAACAACTATTACATCTGCTTTGATTAGCTAATTTTTCCAGAAAAAGTATACAATTATAAGTCGCAACGTTCATGTTGAAATGGCTATGCCACGATTTAGTTGAGTTTATTATGATTTATTCGGAATTTCTGCACTCGTTAAATTTTATTCTTTATTGTTCGCAAGTGCTATTTTAAGATTTGACATCTTTTTCCTCTTAGAGTTCTTATAAATGGGGTTTCAATTTTTGGCGTCATTAGTTTTCATTCCTGGTAAACGTGATTCACCCTTTAGGTGTTTCTTTGACAGCCTAAACTGACAGAAAGAGAGAGAGAGAGATTGAAACGTGAATGGCATTGTTCAAATTTTTTTCAACCTTATTTCATTCGAAAAGCTCTCAAGTTGTGAGGGACAATATGTGAAGTCTTTTTGGATAACTTTTTGCAAGCATTGGGTTAGAATAAACTTTTTTATCTTATTTTTGGTATTTTTTTTTTCTGTCCTCTTTTTCGTAACTGTTGTAGTTATAGTTCAGAGCATTTTTCATTGGCGTTACACGGAGCAGAGATTCATATTGATCAGTTTTAATTTTTGCCCCTCTGATTGGTAAGGGCTTGTTAAATGAAAAACCACGTCATTCTGGTACAGGGTCGTTGAAGTAGTCGCTCTTTCTGTAACTTTAATGTTAGTTTTGGTTAAAACTGGAAACTTTTTCCAGACTCTGGTAAGGCGTTGTCGAAAATAAGTGGGTGGCTTAAAAAAACGTTTAAAATAAGATTAACCCACGTAAAACTGCACGCACACGTTTTTATGTAAAATGAAAAGTTAGGTTAATGAGCTAAATATTGCAAGGCCTGTTTGTTTTATTCTTTGCAAAATTTGTTGCATTTTAAACAACTGTTACCTCAATCCGGTTATCAAAGCACTGCTATACTACAAAAAGAAAAAATGGAAAAGTACTCCACATTAAAGCTGCATTAATTTTGATTTTGTTGTATTTTGTGGTTGTTTGTGGGTTTGTTCCTCTTTTAGAGCAGTGCCGCCTGTCGCATCAACCCTGAGAGTGACCAGTCGCCTAGGCAGCAGCTTTTGGAGATATTACGCGACGCTCTCAATTAAGGGCGGTGTCTAAAATGACTGCGAAAGAGGCTTACTTTTATGAATCGGCACGTTTCTCACAAGTGATACCTGTTATGATCACATCTGACAGTCGAGAGTCCAATTATTGTCACAGGAGATTGGAGTCGAGTTTTGACCCTTTCACTCCCGTGATTAGTTACTCTCATTAGTTACTCTCCTTACTGTCTGTCATACAATTCTTATAACGCTACTCTGGAGAATTTGATATCTGATCAACTAATAATTCCCAAGGGTTAGGGTTATAATCAGGCTACCCCCATCCACCCCCACGTTTTAGGGCTTCAAGTTACTAGTGACGCGTGTATTTGAAAGCCTTAAATGATCTCTTCCCAATGAACGGAGACGGTATTTCTTGATGCCGGGCGACAGATTGAACAATTTCTTCTGTCACAGCTTTAGTGTGAGAGCCTCTAAGAAACGATGAGACGATTGAAAAACAGGTCGGGTGAAAGGAACAGAAAATTGATCAATCTGCATCTTGCATTGTTAACCCTTCAAGTTCAGCCAATCACAGGCGTTCAACCCCGCCCCTTCTGTACTCAGCCGTATTTTATACGATTCCTTTTCCCCCTCCACCTCTGGATGAAGTTTGCAGTGAGTTTACTACGGGTTTGCAAGTGATTGGAGAAACCCTCGCACTTTTTTTTTTATTTGACAACACTCTGGGTCTTAATAAATCTTTGCTCGCATCTTAACCGCCACCTGGTTAGCTCAATTGGGAGAGCGCCGGACTGTTGTGCGGGAGGTCGAGAGTTCAATACCGGCCGGACCAACACTCAGGGTCTTAAAATTAATTGAGAAGAATATGCTTCCTTTCTTTAAAATCAAGAAATGGGTTAGATATTCTAGTCTTCTCGGATAGGGACGAATAAATGGAGGTCCCGTCTCCTGCAGGGTCGGGGTAGGAGACGTTAATTTCCCACGCACGAGATTACTGTGTGATGGATGTCCTCCCTGGGGTGGGTTGGGTGGGTAGGTGAAATCGCTACGGACTAAACACGGCTGCCAGAGGCGCCTGTCTGATTTCAACCTTAAAATTGTGACTAAACACGTATGTTGTTTGGAGAAATAGAGACCTTTACCTTTACCTTTAAACTACCATTATTTCGCTGCGGGGGAATCCCTAAGATCTTGCACATACGGTGGATACAGGCTGACAGATTCAAACGGTTTGCCTTTAAAATTGACCTTGAATGCAGGCCCATGCGCAATAAAGGCAGTAGATATTGACTTGCATTTGCAACTTAAACCGTGTGACAACTTTTTCCAGTGTCTGTTCTCTTTGAGATTTTTATAAGCCTGCCCTTTTTGGAACTCACAAGCCAGCCCTCTGATGGAATGAGCACAAGTGGTGAAATGCGTTGATTATTTCTGCAGTGTAAATCCTTGGGAACCTCTTTTTTGTGATAAACGTGCAAATGTGGAATATTTTTTAACCGTTCATACACCTCTGTCTTGCCAGCTTTCGGTGCAAGCATAATATTAAACCAGGAATCCCAAAACTCAAAGTCATCTGGGTTGACGTACTTGTCGAGATCAATCCCTTTGTCGCAAGACGTGTTAGACATACCATAATCCGCCGTGATTATAATGTTAAGTTTATCGAAGAGATGATGTTTTTTTAAGCCTTGTACGACCAAGCCGATGATTTTATCCATTCGCTGCATAGCACGAGGCAAATCAGGCCACCCTTGATGATGACAGGTTTTGTCTGGTTCTTCAAAATAAACAGCCACAAAATTTGGCGGTTTTGGACCAATCAACCAGCTAATGACGTTCTCCATGCGTTTCTCAAAGCTCATTACCCTCCCTGTGCTGTTGGTGAGGTCAATATGTGAAGCGTAATTAATTTTGTATTTAGGATACATATATCTTATTAGACGTTTTGTTGTTTAGTATCGCTGAGTATTTTTACGAGTTGTGCCGTATTTTGACGAGCCCGTAGGGCGAGTCAAAATACAAATAACGAGTTATTTGTTATCCAACACGCCAAACTGTTATTTTAGTGCGGGCGAATTTCGCGGATATTTATTGACGGGGAGTGCGTGACAGAAGTAGGCGAAGCGGAACGGAATTGGCGCGTTGTCGTGTTGCTATTGTTTCGTTGATCAAAAGTCAATAATATTTTAATTTATTAATCCGTTTGTTAACATTTAATCAGTAATTGGCCACGTGATTTACAGCCCATTGCGTAATTGCTTAAGGCTGACCTTGGAGTTAATGTGACATTTTGCCGTAACACGCGCTCGATAGCGATCAGTCCCCTTTCTACCTCGCTAACTGAAGTGTCCTGAGGGAGTTTTGCTAACGTATTTCTTGGTACTGGAGTTTTGATTGGATTGTGCCACAGAAATGAGTAGTGTGTTTGTAATCAGTTGGCATTTTAGTATCATCATTTCGTTTCCCAGCGTGAAATTGTCAGGAATCGCTTGCTGTTAGATCGCTCAGAAATTATGTATTATTTTTTGTAGATCGAATAAAAACCAATTAAAAGGATTATACGATTCCGTGTCCAATCAATTACTCGCGGGCCATTTTCCTCCACGATCCAACTGTTTAACAAATGGCAAACACCACAGCGCACACTATTGAGTTATGGATGCACGCGGGAGGTTGCTAAGCACGAAAGAAGCGTAAGAGTCGCTCGAGGCGATAGCCGAGAGCGACTTTAGCTTCTTGAGTGCTTAGCAAACCTCCCAAGTGCATCCATAACTCAATAGTGTACGCTGTGGTGTTTACCATTTGTTTTATAACATAACATTGATACATTGTAGCTAAAGAGTTCCCTTTTATTTAACAAATCTTACGCGACCAGAAAAAACAAGCGCGCGCGGAAAAATAGCCTTTGCTCACGTCAGCAGCGTACACCCATGGGCAAATGGGGGACGCTAAATTGACCAATCAGAGCGCGCGCTTTATTTTGGTTATGTTATAATTCTATTTTCTTCAATAAATGAAGAAATTTCCAGGTCGTCTAGCTGTTTTTCTTCGTACGATTCATGTAATAAACTTGGAAGTATATTTGCCAGCCATTCTGACTCTTCGTCGTCGGAAATATGATTCAAATTGTCCGCCATTTTTTTTTTCGTAACTACAATTCAATTAGGTCGCAATAATAGCAAGTATGATAGATATTGTAAAGGCTGGTTTTCATTAGCGACGGAGTCGGAGTCGGAGTCGTAAGAGCGCTTATGATCTAGTGAAAATCGAAAAACGGAGTCGTAAGCGGAGTCATAAGTTCAACGGAATCGGAGTCGGAAGAATCAGAACGTTTCCATTTTCTTATGACTCCGTCGCTTACGATCTAGTGAAAACTGCATTGTCAGAGTCGGAAGCGGAAGCGGAAGAATAAACCAATCACAATGCTTTATTCCAGGCCCGCTAAAGTACAAATTTTGGCGCCAAAGACACCATGGCGGACGAAGAGCGACTTTGGCTCCTATTAATCATTATTTTTCGCAGGCAGAGACAATACAGGAATAATATCGTTCGAAAAAGAAAGAAATTTTGGGTTCGTGATATCTATCAACGTCGAGCAGCTTAGGAAGAGTATGCTAACCTCGTCAGCGAACTACGACTTGGTGATCGCGAATTGTCTTCGGTAGGTTTCGAGTATTTTAACTTTTAATTTCGTAATTTTACAGTCAAGCTCACACGTTTAAATTTGTTATGGCTATTTGTACATTTTGGAAAGATGGAATCGAGGATTGTGATTGGTTTATTCTTCCACTTCCGCTTCCGACTGACTCCGACAATGCAGTTTTCACTGGATCGTAAGCGACTGAGTCATAGGCAGAATCGGTGTTCTGCTTCCGACTACGTCGGTTTGATTTTCACCAGATCGTATCGCTCCACGCTTCTGATTACGACTCCGACTAGGACTCCGTCGCAAGTGAAAACCAGCCTTAAGAATATACAACTTTTTTGAAAGACATGTTTCGGCATGTATATGGATGCCATCTTCAGTCAATGAGTAACTGAGTGTGAACAATTATATAGTATACAAGTAGATGAAAAAATTATTTACAATATGATGTAATACAAAAGCGGGTACTAATTCATCTACTTGTGTACTATATAATTATTCACACTCAGTTACTCATTAACTGAAGATGGCATATGCATGCCGAAACACGTCTTTCAAAAAAGTTGTATATTTCTTACAATTCAATTCTTCGCTTGCGCGATGCGAGAGAACCTGTTTAACCGGTACTCTAGAGTACAAATACCGCGTGATATTTGTACTCGTACATGACGTTATTTGTACTCTACGAAGTGTAGTTGGATAATAAATCCCCTTTAGTAAGAACTGGATCGTACATAGTATTGCTGACTATTCCGTGACTTTCTGGGTATAAGCCGGTTACGATACTGTGATGTCCTGCGGTGACCGCCGGAAAAACAGATCTGACATAAGGCCCCGTGACGCCTGTTTACCAGCAAATCCAAGTTCGGAGTTTTAGCCTTGCTGGCAAAATCCCACCGGAACCGTCCCATGAGATCAGAAGAAGCGTTTGAGAATCGTAACCGATCCTTTGAATCATACAAAATAGCCCTGAGAGGATAAACCAAAGCATTGTTCATCCCTAAGAAAACTGATTATGGAAAGCATGTTAAATTGTCGCACGCCAAAAATCAACCTGCCAACAGGTTTACAGATACCATTAATTACCTTTAGAACATAGCTAGCAGAGTCGCGCAATCAAATTCATTATACGTAAGCGTGCTCAAAATCCCGATAGTGCACGCTGATAGCGTCAGCAAATCCGACTTCGCCAGAAATTTTTTTTTCGCGCGAGCGGCCATTGCTAGTGCGGGGAAAAATAATACATTTCGCGACAATAATGGATACAAACAGAAACTCGGCCTGCTAGTCCGAAAACGAAGACAATGTTTCGACCTTTTCCCATGGGCTAGAGTTCTTAAATGAGGCAGAAAAAGAGAAAAACAAAGGAAAAGGAGACTCGGCATCAGCGCCGTCACGATTCGCTTCAACTGATATTGTTATCCGTTTTTCGCGTCGCATTTGATGCACAATTCCACCGGCTATGTTCTAAAACAATTGGTTCATGCTTTCAGCTGTGCACTATCGAGTTATGGAGCACGTGGGAAGTTTGGAGAGCACTCAAGAAGCTAGAGTTGCCCTCGGCTATCGCCTCGGGCAACTCTTACGCTTCTTTCGTGCTCTCCAAACTTCCCGCGTGCTCCATAACTCGATAGTGCATGCTAAAGCATGAACCAATAGTTAAACAAACTTCGTAGCCTTGGACTCACTAGTTTTGTTTACATTTTTCCTTTTTAACTTCTCCGTCGATCTGATGAGAAATAATATCCCAACAAATTATCGAAAACCACTATATTGACGCCTGAACAGGAACAGTTTCAGGGAAAAACTGGCTAATGATACTAATTATGATAATCGTTCCATCTGTCGAAGAACCCCTTGTCTGTATGGCTCGTTAAACCTTAATTCCCTACATTTGAAGGTATTTTTCGAGGAAGAAAAAGACTAGTTCAAAGCTGTCTCTTGTATTAAAAGCTCACATGATCGACCTCTGTATTCATTGTCTTGATTTAGTATCCACGGCGGTTTAATTAACTCATGAGTTTACGGCTTTCGTCTTTCATGAGCGAAAACGCGGTTTCTGTCTTCGGTTTTTAGTGTTTGATAGTCTAGTTCAAGGCCAAGTCGTTTCACTTTCATCAAGATCCTTATTTTCGACAGCATTATTTTGGTTTCAGCGAAAATTTCTTACTGGTTTTTCGGTTTTTGATAGGCCCTAATTATCCCAACATAATATTTATATAAGTAGGGGTTGGAGAGGGGCGGGGTACGCGTCACGAGAAGACACGCGCGTCACGAGAATTGGTGCGGGCTAAGAGTAACTCATAACAGCAGGGAGAGTTGTGAAAAATCCCGAAGAATGGTCGCGAAGTATACGTTCAAAGACCGAGATCTCCTCGTTTAACAGAACAGGTAGAACAACAACACACAACAGTGTGTTTAGAATGAAAGATTTTTTAATTTCATCCGCCTTACAAGTGTTGGTATCTCGATTATTAATTACAGACAGTGCACGACTGGACACTGAGAATGATGAATCTGACTCAGCTTGAAGACAGTTCTAGATTCACCCAAAGACGCAATATGATTGACTCGAAACCAGATGTTTTTGAGGTGATCAAGCAATCTTTTCGAGTGCGTTACTATCCCAAAATGTTTTCTTGCTAGGGAAACTTACACAGTCCTTGTCATCTTGGCAATCGTTCATCAGGATCTCTGCCAGCAGAGGATCCAGTCCATGAAAAAAATTTTTGCCGTCACAGAAGTTTAAGGATTAAATTCTTTTTTTCTTTTTAAGAAGAGGAAACGAAGTGACTTCGTAACCTGATCAGGCTCACAGTTCCATGAAGTTTATATTCCAAAACTACCCTGCTTTTTTGGTTGTGGTTAATTACTTAATTACTTGAAGACAGGTAAGATGTGGTTTGCTCAACAAGAAGTCACGAAAGAGAAAAGAAGTTCGATTGACTTTCTTAAAAGGAAGCATTTCACACCAAACTGTTGTTTCAGCATTGCATCAAAGAATTCTTATCAACAACACAAACAGATATACACTTGAAAATACTTAACTAGGTCACTGAAAGAAAGACCCAAACCAACTGGAAAAAAATAACGAACGATATGGCGTTGATGAGCTACCACCTTTTTGTTCTGTTGCTTTAAAGCTACTTGACTTGGACATCAATCACATCCTCGTGTTCCATGTCCAACTGTTCAGGTGTTTCGCCTCCTTTCAGATCCTCTCCATCAAAGAGGAATTTAATTCTTGAACGTGGAAGTTTTCTGTATTCGCAGTAAGCTGTCATAAGTTTCTCTAACTGGTCGGTCTGAGATACAAAATAAAGGCGTCCCACAGGAAGGTCAGTGATAGGTTGTTACAAGTGAATAATGTCATTGAAATTCCTCGTACCAGTACCACCCATGAATTACACATTAAGGTTACAAGAATAGAAGAAACCCACACCAAATTGAATGCTAAACTATTTTTACCTTGCAGTAATAAACCCTACTGATGTGGTGGTGGAAATGAGGCCTGAAAAAAATTCAGGCCCATTCAGGATTTGAACCCATGACCTCTGCAATACCAGTGCAGTGCTCTACCAACTAAGCTAACAAGTCAACAGGGAACTGGTCATTATGTTGGTTTGTATTAATTAAACCCATCCAAGTGATATAAATCAATGAATTTTGAATACATGAAATTCATATATGTGTACTGCAGTTTCATGAAATACGCGAAAGCGATCCTTGCATTAATAAACCCTACTTAAATATGTAGTAGTGGAAATAAGGCCTGAAAAAATACAGGCCTGCGACTACATAAGTCAGGGTTTATTACCGCAAGCATCACTGCTACTACACTACTACACAAGGAATAGTCATAGTAATAGTAAGGACTTTATTTATAGAGGGGGAGGAGGACTTTATTTATAGAGGATAAGGACTTTATTTAGAGGATAAGGACTTTATTTATAGAGGTTTATTACTAACTTTACTTATAGAGGGAGACACGTAACAGCTGTATAGCTGACAAACCTGTGGCCCTCTAACTAGATTATAAAACATTACAAAAAACTGACAAATAAATAAATATATAAATAATTACAAAATTCTATAAAAGAAATAGCAGGATAGATAAAAAATATTGAGGAGGGTTTATTACTGCGAGGATTGCTTTCATACATTTCATGAAACCGCAGTACACAAATATGATTTTCATATAATTTATTCAGAATTTCTCTGTTGGACCATAGGAAATGCACAGAGAGCAGTATGGAGTATGGAGAATATGCATACTGATCATAGGGTGTAAAGGGTTAAGATAATCGTTAAATTGGCATCAAAGTTGATCCAAAATTGTGCTGGGTGTCTTGTTATACGCTCTATTATTGGCCCAGAAATATCTCACTATCCCCTCACACACACACACACACACACACACACACACTTTATTTTCTTTTTCTTACAAAATGATTTAGATTATGTTGACCCGCAGATAGCAAATTTGCTATTCGAGGTGGGTCAATCATCAACAAACATTATTTACAATATATAAAGAAAATTAAAAACTAAATAATTAGATATTGTTAAATTATAAAAAGAAGCATAGCTGGCAAATACATCAATAGTTGTTCAATAAAGTATAGAAGCAAGTACATTAGTACTGAAAGCAATCGGATCAATTTGTTTTAATTATGCAGTCCTTAAGTTTAGAGGAGATCTTTTCAACATCAAGATAAGAATCTTCATTATCTAGTATCTGAAATAAAGACGTTTTAATTTGTTTATTAAAGGAATGTTTTGATAACGTTTTGAATTCTTTCGGTATCTTATTCCAAATTTTGACACCAACACGCGAGAAAGCCTTTTTTTGTAGGTTAAGTCTAGAGTACTTTGTAAACATAAAACCAACCTTGCCTTGGAAAGTATTGTACCCATTTTTTTCTTTCTTTTTTTATTTGTTTGCAGTTATGCCAGATATGCTTATTTTCTCTCATACAAGTTATCATTTTACTAAAGTGCATCATTCGTCTTTGTTCTCATGAGCCGTTGAGTCAAAATGGTTTGGATCTGGTCACCTGCAAACTATCATCACAGAAAGAAAAAAAAAAACCTCATCTCCTGGGTTTTTATTACAACAGTTCAAAGTTCCTAAATTAAATTCTTTCTCTACACACACCTTTAATATTCTAAATGTTTTCTTTGAGTCAGGTTCTTTGCCTTGAACTTTGATCTCAATTGAATTTTCATCTTCTTCCACACTGTCTGGCAGTATTGGTTTATCTATAACTACACATTCTAGAAAGAGAAAAACTGATGTTTACACTAAGCTGTAAATCTCCTCTTGTAAGTCATTACTCGTAGTAAATCATGTCAGGCTTGCTGGCAAGCTTCTCCATGAGGAGTTACCACACAAGTGTTCTATTTGCTAGCAAAAGGGGAAAGTCAGATTGTTTTGTAGTAAATTATCACTTTTCCTTGGTGAGGGAGGGGGGGAAGATGGGATACTGATGTGCCTTAAGATTCCACACCCACCCTCCCCATCCATATCCTCACTAGTCATCCATTCATGGCAGGCCTCTAAATCTAGAGTTTGTGCACCAACCAGAAGGCCTGTGGAACAAATAACTGAATGGACACACATACCATGCATTGCATAAGTGGTGACATAGACTTACCAATGATGTCTGCTACACTGAGGTGAATGGAAATGGGTGTATCATAACCCAAGATGTTGATATCTGCCAGACTTAACATGATTTTATCTTCTGATACACCTTCCAGTTGAGCAAGCTGAGATATGATCTTACCAAATGGTTCTGCCTGAGAAAATGATGAATAATTTCTGGATATCTATACAAAAGCTTCTCCTACCAAAAAATAACTGAGATTCTTTAGAATAGTTTTGAATACCATGTTAGCTGAAAGGACAGATTACGTTAAGTGTTCAACTTAAAAGCCCTGAACACTGACTTTAAAATAGACAATAAAGCATTTGGTTGGGTGTTATAAGATTATTATTTTGGTTTCATCACCTTAGTTGATAATGTTGATTGGTCACCCTTGAAGAAATTTTAAAGCTGATGCTTCAAGTGTTAGCTCTTTGTTGGAGTGAATCAAGGAATCATGGGTTGTTTACATAATTTTCATTGAAATAATTTATTCTTGTCTTTGTCTTTCATGTTGCAATGTTCCCATCAACAATAGAGGTTCATCTTTATGTATATAAACAACACCTTAATTCCTCTGTTTGCTCTGATGAAGGGCTAACATTCGAAATGTCAGCTCTGGAATCTCTTCACAGTAGCAAATTCACATTCTGAACTCAGTTGATGAAACCAAATTATCTTATTATATCCCCCACAGTTGCAGCATCAGTTTCTTTAATACCTTTCCCGCTTTACTCTATGACAAATCTTTTTAATACTATTTGTCTTAAAGCCTATTTAAGATCATGAGAGGTTCTAAATAAAAGCAGAAAAGTTGGACACATTTTTTTCTTAAGTAGAAATTAATATGTTAGAAAAAAAAAATGTTATCCATCTCTTAGACAGCACGCCATGTTGCAAAGGTTTGATTACCATGGCAATTGTAAAAAAATTTTGGCAAAGAAATTTACCACGAAAGTTATATATTTTGTGACTTGTTGAGCCTCTTGGAACAAAATAAATAACTCTGCTTACAGCCTTTGTGGTGAATCTTTTTATTCCTGATCTTGTTCTAACTTTAACAGCAACATCCCGTTCTGATGGACTTGGAAACCCATCACTGTCACTTTCACAAATCACACTGCTTGACAGTTGACTGTCAGGTGACGCCCAGTTTGTCTTGGTTGATCTTTTGAGTGAGTCTAATACAATGTCAAGTTCCCTGAGAAAATAATTAAAAAAAAGAGAAAAAAACAGACAAAGGATTGGAAATTTTCTTGGCTGTTTATATACATACAAATACTCCAAAACATTTTTGTCGACCATCACCTTCAAGTTTTGTGTCGTTTTTAAGGAATATTCAAATATTTAGTCTTAGTGTGGGTCGAATGAAGAACATGGACCTTTTTCTATCCTCATCAGAGAAAACTTCTCCAAATACTTTGGAGAAGTTTTCTCTGATGATTTTTGTTTCTTTTTATGGTAGTATCAACAAAATCCTCCATCAGTCATATCGGCTGACCTACTTTTGAACCAAAAAAGAAATTGTATTTATTTGAGGTAGAATTCTCAGACTTTCGGCATTCCATCTGAGATTAAAACTGCCCAAGATATTTACAAACTCTCCAAAAAAAAGTTGGCATAATCAACCCACAATACTCTCTTACTTACTTAAGCTTCTTATTTTGACGCAAGTTAATCCTCATCTTTGTGGCCTCAGAAAGTTCCGGAGACCATGCAGGGGGCGGTGTTGGTGATCTTCTGAAATATGTTTCCTTGATGTCATTTTCTGAGCTGTTTATTTCTTCAACAGACATGTCCTTTGTAACCCACCTAAGCAACAGCACATTTAAGTATCCCTAAATAAACTTACTGAATAAAGTCTGTGACATAAATTTAAGACTTTGTTTCTGACTCACATTGTCTGAACCTCTTTGTAAAGTATTGTAAGTCATACCCGTCATAGTTTCCCTGTGTTTCAGCCGTCTCAAGCAATTTGCCATTGGGAGTTCCGGGTTTGATGTTCGCTCTCAACAAGGACTAGCGTTTGTAACGTCATCCTCGGAAACTCGGAGTTGGATTTAAGAATTGAATTTATATTGTGGACCTTCACAACAGAGGGCCTAAATATGGATTAATGTTTTTGTTTACAATAAGAGCCGCATATATACCTTTCATTTAAACTTGGTATGTTTAGGTTAAAAAATGGGCTCTTATGGATAAACCTTGTTCACACAGTCCATCTAAGGAAGTACCCCCCTTGCCACAGACCTCCTCTTCTATTCACAATTCAACTTACGAGTCATCTTCGCTGTCACTGTTCTTTAAATCAGAAGAATCGCTTTTGGTGTATTGTGCTGTGTGCACTCTGTGAAAAGCTTCGTCATCATCTGACCCGGAGCTGTCAGAGTCTTGCAATTTCACTTGTTTTGCTTTAAATGTCAATGCCATTTTCCCTCTGTAGGAAAAAATATCATCGCGACTTTGTCTTTTCCTCAGTACTTTTCGTGGACGACTAACGGCCGAATTTGAGGTCTGATCTTCATTTCCAGACATCGTAGATCGCGATAAACAAAAACTTTTTAAAGTTATTCTTCAGACAGACACAACTCAAACTCCGCGCGGTACTTTTACCCCCTGTAATCGCCCCCGTTTTCCCAGCTTTTGTCTTCATTACTTGGTGACCAAGCAAACATTAGTAACCACGCGATTGCAAAGCGACCAAAGTTTTAAAGATACGAGGTAGTATAACGAGCTTCGTGATCAGGCCTCTAAAAGGTATCGATTACGTAGAGCTACGTTTCAGTCTTGATTTGTTTTCGAAGTACTGGTAAGTGACTAGAGACACTAGAACCCACCATCGTAGTCGTGATTTAATTTAGAACCACAAATCGAATATATTTAATTATTATTATTCGTAACATATATCAACCTTTGTTCAGCTGTTTGTAATGAGGATCTTAATTAAAACCTTAATTTATAAAGTGTTCTAGTACAGTGATGAAATCTTCTTAATTTCATTGGGTTTTATTGAAAAGATAGGGGGGAATAGAACACTTTGTAGGGTTGGAACATCAAAGTTTATTAGACCGAGGCTTGCATGATCAAAATGGGTAAGATTGTTAGATGGAGTTTTCAAAAACTGTATTCTTTCAGCAGTAAGATTTTCTATACATACGATATCAGGCCAAAATTTAAAAGAGAATTCGAGTTGCATGACTAAATTTCTTCTTTTCATCCTTTTCAGGAGAACGGTCTGGTTGAATTTTATCAGCCATGGTAAGCTATCTGGGGGTGTTTCGTTTCCTGGCCTGTGTTGCTGGTATAGCTTTGTCAGTTTATGCTCTTCATGTGGAGATGTCAAAGGAACACAACAAAGAATACAAAGCTCTCTGTGACATCAATGAACATATGAGCTGCTCAAAAGTATTTTCGTCAAAGTATGTGACTTTGCTTGTGTTAATTTTTTTTTTCTGTAATTCGTCTTCTACAGAGTGCATGCATTCTATATCACTGAAATATTGTATGGTATTATTGATGATGGGATCTCATTAAGGATGTTTATTTCTCATCAGGTATGGAACTGGTTTTGGCTTGGTTGAGCCACTTATGGGCAAAGATTCACCTCTCAATGTTCCCAACAGTATATTTGGGATTATTTTCTACAGTTTGATGTTACTTCTTGGTAAGGATGGTTATGATGGTCATGTTTTATTCCTTTAACTCCAAGATCCCATCAGTAATTCTCCTGACTGGTTACCATAAGTTCCATAGGAAAGCCTTTAACTGCAGTACTGATTAAACAATATGTGGAATGAAAAAAAGGAAATTTATTATAACCAAAAAGGAAGATGTCGACCTTCTTTCACTGGATTACTTTATTTCAAGACAAGACAAGACAACTTTATTTAGCCGGGGTGGCCCAGTCAGCTTTGAGGCTGGTATCCTTAAGGGCCCTGGTTTCTATAAAATTTACATATGCACATTTCCAATAAAATTACAAAGTTGAATAAAATTTGCTGAGATTAAAAGAGGAGATAAAATCAGATAAAATGTCCTTAAAGAAAGCGTTTAAAAATTTCTAGAGAACTTGCCTCTTTGATTTTGCTTGGCAGTGAATTAAAGGCTAAATGTCCTGAATTTTTAAAAGTTCGCCCTCCAAGAACAAGATTTGTTTTATTTAGGTGAATATTTCTCCTCTGCCTAGTGTTATAATTGTGTATGTCACTGTTAACTTTAAAATAGTTTTTTAAGTATGTAGGAACGAGATTCCATAAACATTTATATACTAAAATACATTTGTGTATTTTTCGCAGTGTTTCTAAATCTGGCCAATTTACAATATTTCGGGCTGTCCTTGTACTTTTCTGACAGGTGACGATTTTCGCGGCTCGATTTTGTAATCATTGCAGACTAGTGATGCTGCACTCGGGTAGTTCACCCCAGGCTGTGTCTGCGTAGCTAAAAATTGGTTCAATAATGCATTTGTATATTTATTTAGGAAAAGAGAAACTGCAGCATTCTTAGTCCTTAATCTGTAAAGCAGTTGAGTGATATGAAGAAAGTTAGGAATGTCACATATGATTTAACTTCTTTGATAAGTTCTCTGAAGTTGCACAATGCTGGTAGCAAAAATATGTTACTAGTGTAACACATAGTACTATTACATTAGGTTCATTCTCTAAAACTTATAATTTTCTACATTCTTATTACTTTTTGTTTGATACTGTATTGTCGTTACTAGGAGAAATTTCTTTTGATTAGTCTCAGTACTGAGAAGGTTGTTTTTTATTTATTGGGTCTTTTATTCAGGTCTGACCTCCAACAAGTTTGCAGCTTGGCTGATGTTCCTATTTTCACTGATGTCCTGTGCAGGATCGATATATCTGGGTTACATTCTGTTCTACATCTTACATGACACATGTGTTGTGTGTATTTCAACATATGTGGTGAATGCAGTCCTATTGGTCATTAGCTTGATTACACTTAGATCTGCAGGTGAAAGTGGAGATAGAAAAAAGAAAAGAGAATAAATGTTATTGACAGTAGTTTTTTTTTAACATTGATCAATTTGATGAAATGATACTTACTTTACAAGAGATAATGTGTATGATCCATAACAATATTGATTTTAAATAAAAAATTTTTAAAATTCTCAGTAGTGTCTTGTAGCGTGTTACTTATGAGAATATTGTGGTGGTCATCTAGATGAAGCCCCAGTTAACTGTGCGTCACAACAACTCACCACTGACCTTCCTGTTGGACGCTTTTATTTCGTATCTCAGATCAGTCTGTTAGGAAAGCTAATGGCAGCATACTGTAAATACAGAAAACTTCCATGCTCACAAGACAAATTCCTCATATTTTTCCTTTTTGTTTTTGAAATTAACCACCAGACAGCTCCCTCGACTGAATGAAACCTATTCAGCAAATTGACACCAAATAATATTTTGATTTAGATGGGAAATGTTGTCTCTACTACCCATTCATATCTTTTTGCATATGATATGTTTCTTAGGCATTGACATTACCTGTTAGACAACCTTTATTAGATGCTTGATGCAAGTGTAATTGCAAGAAAGCTAATCCAATTGATTATTACCGACAACAGTGATGAGCATTTTAAATATCAGGGAAAGTATCTATGATATCTCTAGTTACAATATTTTTCCGGCTTTTCCAACTGTATGGGAGACGATGAAGTTTTGTGGGGTTTTCCCATAGATTTGATTCTTTTCCGGTCATATTTTGATTGGTAGCTGGCGACGTAATGTGTTACTATATTTAACGTCATCCGCCTACGGTATAAATGAGGAACACGTAGCTTGGTAACCGCCCGTTGTTCCTTTCTCTTCTATGAGTGTTTTATATCTCAAACATGTTCAAAGATGCGTTAGTTTTGTGGAGTTCAGCAAAAGATGACCACCGAAACACGCACCTACAAGATCAAGGACAAAAATTTCGAAGTTAAGTTTGAACTTGATACTCGCTACAAGCTGTTGGAGAATATAGGCAATGGAGCTTATGGGGTTGTGTGTTCCGCCGTTGACACCAAGAATGATAGCAAAGTTGCAATTAAGAAAATTCCCAGAGCATTCGACGTGGTGACCACAGCAAAACGAACGTATCGAGAGCTCAAGATCTTGAAGCATTTTAAGCATGATAATATCATCTCCATAAAGAATATTCTTAAACCTCCTGACGATCTGGAGCAGTTTAACGATGTTTACGTAGTTCTCGATTTGATGGAAACTGATTTACACCATATAATTCATTCTCAACAACAGCTGACAGACGAACACGTTCGCTATTTTCTGTATCAGATTCTTCGTGGATTGAAGTACATTCACTCTGCAAAAGTCCTGCATCGAGATCTTAAACCTAGCAATTTGCTGGTTAACCAGGATTGTGAGTTAAAGATTGGAGACTTTGGAATGGCCAGAGGTCTATCTTCCTCTCCTTCAGAACAAAAGAGGGTGATGACAGAGTATGTAGCTACCAGATGGTACAGAGCTCCTGAATTGATGCTGTCGCTAAGTGAATATTCGGAAGCAATCGATATGTGGTCTGTGGGTTGTATTTTTGCAGAAATGCTTGGAAGGAAACATTTATTTCCAGGGACAAACTATCTCAACCAGTTGCAGGTAATTAGCACTTTCGGGTTTCTTTACAAGGTTTTATTTCCTTTTTAGATTCACCCAATGCGGAAAATGGCTGTATGGAAAAACGAAATAAAAAACAGAGATTTAAAGAATTTCCATTTTTAGAAACAGAAGGGGCTGTTAATAATGAAATCATTTCAGGAACTAATGTTTGTCTTAAGGGTGGGGAGGGTAAGAGATAAGTGTCTTTGACGTTGAAACCTGATAAGTCTCTTGACGTCAGAGAAGGAATAAGTCCACCCCTAGCTGGATAGCAAAGTTATCAGGAGAAAAGTGGGAACAAATGAAACAAACAAGTAAAACCAAAGGAACATGCACAAACTTCCCTTTCTTTTCTCAATTAAGAAGACAAGGTGACACTTGACAAATATTTATCATTCAAGTAATTTTGTTGTCGCATGATGTGACAGCTAAATTTTATGTTAGACTCAACAGTTAAAAAAAATCCCATGATATTACTGCTTATCATAATTTTTCTTTTGAATTACCTGTACTTCAGCTGATCCTCAGTGTTGTTGGCACTCCATCAGAGAGTTTCATTGAGCGAATGGGGGCAGAACGAGTGAAAACTTATCTTCAGCGACTACCAAGGAAAGAACCAGTCCCACTGGAAAAGCTTTACCCTGAAGATAAATGCCACCCTGAAGCACTGGATTTGCTGGGGAAAATGTTAAAACTTGACCCAAATGAGAGAATTTCAGTGGGTGATGCACTAGCTCACAAGTATTTGATAGAATACCACTGCGTAGATGATGAACCTATGTGTTTTCCACCTTTTGAATTTGACTTTGAGGACATTCCTTTTACTAAAGATGATCTTAAAGCAAGGATACTTAAAGAAATTGAACAGTTTCATAAAGAGAAATCATTGATTTTGTCTCCTGTGTCAAGCTTTCCTAAAGAAGTACAGTCAAGCCAAGTTTCATCAACACAGTCAAGAAATGGAAATGGTAGTGGTGCACCAAAGAAAGGTAATCTATTACTGAGATACAAATCTTTATTTTCTTGGATACTTTTTAACCCTATACACTCCAACATCAGTATGCATATTCTCCATACTGTTTTCATATACATTTCCCAAGGTCATAGCAAGGAGAGTCTGTTTAACAATTAGGAGCTTCTCTAGTTAGAGATCATTTGCTTTATTCTTGTAAGCCCAATATACAATTCAGGGGTGATAAGGGGATAATTCAGGGGTGTAAGGAGAAATTACATCCTATTCTTTCTTAGGGATTAAGTAACTTTTATTTCCATGCAAAAATTAAAGATGGCAAGCAAGCAATCCTCTTTATTGTTTTTTCCATCTGAAAACCTGGCTTTTATGATGGTTGACTTAAGCACTTCATGTTTTGAAGTCCACAGGGAATTTTCAATTCATGTAGACTTATCACTATTGTTTTATAGGAATTTTCCCTTCTAGCTGCTCTGTATTGTCTTGTTGGTTGGTCAAATTAATTTTCAGCAGATTACTTATTTTCAATTGTCTTTTGTCATTTTTTCTTTGCTGGATAATGTATGGGTGTTGCAAGGAGAGGTTACATGTTTGTTTCATGGGAGAGTTTGTTGAATAACTTACACTTCCTCTGGGTTGATTTTAGGCAATGGCCCAGTTTCCTCTTTGACTTTGGTGGATGTCAAACAGAAGATGGAGCAAAACCTCAAAAGGAAAAAGGAGAAAGAAGAGAGTAAAAATAAGAAGGCTAAAGCAGCTAGAAGGAAATCAGAAAACAAAGAAACCAGGTCAGATGACTCCACAGGGCTCAGTGACAAAGATAAAGAAATGTTAGCTAGATGGGAAAGCATGAGAAAACAAACCAAACCATTTATACACCCAATCAGAAAATACATGCAGGACCTCAAAGAATTAAAAGAGGAGGTTTCAGGTGGAGATATTCAACCAGGTACAGCAGTCACTTCACAGCCAGTTGTGCCACCTGGGAGCCATGCTCAGCAGCAGTTTCAGTTCACACAGTTTGTACCTCAGAACCAAAATGGCAGTGTGACAGGATTAAAAGCTGTTAAGGTCCCAAATCAAGCAGTGTCAAATGTGATGCAAACTCTACCAGGAAGTGGAATGGCTGTACCAGGGGGTAAGTCTGACCTTATACACATATATTCTTTTTATCCATTGCTAATAGGTTGGAGAAGGGGCAGGGTTATGGTTTGTGCTCTTGTTTCATGATTGCACAGTCTGAGTGGACTCCTTGGTTGGGTCAATGTATTTTTTCTTTTTTTAGTACTGTAACAATACTTGACTCTCACATGTCTTTCTTTACTTATGAGTATCAGAAAAATAAAATAGAAACTGTAAAAAAGCTGGTCAAGTGAGCTTGCAATGGACTGGCATCCTGTATAGGGGGAGGGGGGGCGGAAAAGACCCCCAGTCAGACCATGCTAATGAAACAACAGGAAGCTCCAGCAGGAAGGATTGTTTTGCTCACAAGCAGACATTTTTGTAATTTTAAGTGATGTGAAAACTAAACTTTGCAGAAATTAGCTCAGAATTTAGACATAGTTTGGTAAATAAAAAAATTAATGTACAGTATAGTTTATAAAACTTTCACAATTTATAAAAGATAGTATTTGTCTTATGATTAATTCTGTCTTTAATATAGGAAGTTCATGTATTTTGTTACAGGAAAGATTGTTCTTATAGCACCCTGTCAAGTAGCTTCTTTATCACAGTCCATGCTGATGAACCTTCCTGTTCCAATGGCAACTGAACAATTATACCCTGCTTCTCAGAAAGCTGCAGCCCAAGGTCCATCAAAACAAGTTGCTGTTTCTAGTGTAAGCAGTCATGAAAGAGTGGCTAGTTTGCAGAATAACAGCACAACAAATTCCATCGGCATTCCACTTCAGGCTAAGTCTGTTCTCACTTGTACAGGTGGTGCAGTTACTGGAAAAGCTGTTTGTAACAATGCAGACAATCAGACAAACAATACTGCTGTTTCATCTGCATTAGAAATGTCAAGTTCAGTGACTGGTATCTTGTCAATGACTCTGCCAAATGATATGACAACTGCTGTGTCATCCACCCCACTGTTGCCAAGTTTGTCATCTTCTGTTCCAGTTCTTTTGCAACAGTCATCCAAGAACACAGAGTCATTTTCCACTTCCACTGTAGTTATTCAGCCTGGATTACCCTTAGGGGCCAAAGTCAGTAACCAAGTGGCAAATATGTCTACAGCTGGAGATAAACCTGGAAATAATGCAATGAGTACTCCCTCAAGAAACAGTTCTTTTGTTCAAAACAACATAGCAAATGCAGCTACTCTTGGTCAACAACAACCATCAACGGCTTCACAAACCTCACTGATAAATAATCCACATGTTAAAGTTACTACCAACCAAAGTGATACCATGTCAAAAGCTCCTCCTCAATTTTTGTCCACTGTAAATAACCATTCTCTACAAACACTTGAACCTGCACACTCAGCAAGTAGCAGTGCTCTTTCATCCATGATCAGTAACTCTTGGAACAGTGTTGTGCAAACTTGTACAGGCCAAACAGTTCATGCTTCCTCCATAACACAGACCACAAATGCTTTCCAGTCAAATCCAATTTTGTCACAATATGATTCGTCATTTCCCTTGAATGATTCAGCTGTATCAAATGCAGTACCTTTAGAAACTGCGTTAAATGTGTGCAGCATGCCAGGACCTTCTCTCATGAGTCCAAGAAGCCTTCAAACCATTTTACAAACTATGCTGAGTACCTCAGATGCACAGCTACTCTGGAGTTCAATGCTTAACCCTTCAGTGATTCCATCCCCCATATTTAAACAAGCTGATACTGCAAACAATACAGCAACAATGACCTCCACAGCTACAGAATCCTTCTCGAGGACATCACCTCTTGAACAAGGATCAGAGCAGTCCACATCACAGCAGACTGATTTCAATACTCAGGCAACTGAAGCATCTCAAGAGGACAGTGAGCTTATTCCAGAAAGCATCCAGGATGCATTCAGCGACCTTAATGTTCAAGGGATCACTGAACAAGAAGGGTTATCAGAGGAGGTCATCTTTTCCAGCATGCTGTCTTCCAAAGCAAAAGGAACCGGAAATGGCTATGGTTTAGGAATTGATATTGAAGAACTTCTTGATCAAGCTGGAATTGTTCAGGATCCAGTACTCCACAACCTGTAAGTATCTCGTTCACAAGTCACTCTACTAAAGGATATGTCCTTGACTTCAGATAGACTCACTGGGTTTGTCATTTCATTGTCCAAGGGGTTTATTTTGTAACAGTGGAAAAGGGGGAGGGGGGGTTAGAGGGAGCATGGAATGCTTCATTGTATAAATCAACAGTCTCAAAGAATGGAATTGCAATAAAATAAGGAAATAATATATAATTCATTGGCAAAATTAAATTAAAAGAAGCCATTTAACCACTATTGGAGCCTTATGTTTTTTTTAGTAGAGAATAGATGGCTAGAGGAACAGTGAGGTTCTTGAGCTAGCCCCTACAAGTTGTTATCATTATAATTACTATAATTGTTATCATCATTATCATTATTATATTATTATAAATTATTATTATTATTATTATTTGTTACCATTTAATTATTGGTGGTTGATTGTCAACTAGTCACTATATTCTTGAATCATTTTTCTCTTGTGGAACAAGGTACTTATAAATAGGTGGGACGTGACAGCAGTAGCCATGTGCATTCTTAACTGCCAATTTTTTTCTTATTATTGCAGTATCAATATCAAGAGATTCTTCATTTTCTCTTTGTAGATCGAGCCCCTATAAAGAATCCTGCCTGATGCTTCCAGGCAGCTTACCGAACAGTCCATCACTATCAGCTTCTTTGTTATCTGACTGGTTGGATGGCAAGGATATGCTTCCTGTTGATATGGATGAGATTCAAAAAGAGCTTGAATCAAACTCAGTGCTGGCACTGTTCCAAGAAATGGATGATTCTTGATGGCTCTAAATATGTACCATAATTGTAATAAATGTAATATCGTGCTTTAAGCAATAATTTGCTGAACAGTTGAATGGTTATCGTGATTGTTCCTTTGGTCCTTATGTTCAAAACATGTCCAAATCATGGTACTCAATTGATATGTTCCTTTGATCAAGAGCGGCCATTCTCTTGTTCAAAACATGTCCAAATCATGGTACTCAGTTGATATGTTCCTTTGATCAAGAGCGGCCATTCTCATATTCAAAACATGTCCATTGATATGTTCCTTTGATCAAGAGCGGCCATTCTCATGTTCAAGACATGTCCAAATCATGGTACTCAATTGATATGTTCCTTTGATCAAGAGTGGCCATTCTCTTGTTCAAAACATGTCCAAATCATGGTACTCAATTGATATGTTCCTTTGATCAAGAGTGGCCATCCTCATGTTCAAAATGTGTCCAAATAATGGTACTCAATTGACGTGTTCCTTTGATCAAGAATGGCCAACCTCTAAATTATGCTGTTATTTTCAAGAGCATGATTGGCATCATCAATTTTCAGATATTCCTTAACTTCCACTGTCCTTACATTGCTTTATTGTTTTAAAGCCATTAATTTTTTAATTATTAGAAGCATTTATATTTCCCAATGTACCTTTCAAGGGAGTTATAACATTTATGGGATAAATAGTTTTTTCTATTCTTACTTGCTTCATCAGTGAAAAAGGAAAAGTGATGTGTTCAAAAGTGACATGTTTCACTTCAGTTTCTCACTATAATTATTGATCAAGATATCAGGGGGTAGGAGAAATTTCCTGACTTGGAGGGAGGGGGTCATGCATTAGGGTCTTACTTGCATCAGATGACTGACAAGGAAGGGGGTCACATGCACCCTTGAACCACCCCTCCCCATTAGATGCCTTTTTGAATCCTGGACTTAGGCCTCTGAAAGTCAGGAGTCAAACTTTACTTTAGTGGATTGTGATACAAATGAGTTGCAACAAAGGATTTTTCAAATTTGAAATTATAATATTTTCACAATTTGTCAAGTCTGAAGTTTGATCTGGGACCTAAATTCACTCATTTCAATGAAAAATACAGAATTCTATTTTTCATAGTTCAAAGAACACTTTTTATTATAAAAACATCTGACTAAATAATTTGTACAAGAATTAAAAGACAAAGGACAATAAATCTCATTTCCCAGGAGCTGTGTTTTCTTTCTTTTTCTTCTTTGGTCTTGCTAAAGGAAGTGCAGGAAGTTTGAATCTTGTTCTGCAAAAGAAATGAGAATAAAGGGTAGAGTAAACAAACATAAAAATCACGAAGAAATTCCTCAGGAGGTGTCACCTCTGATAGCAGAGCTCCTGTGGAGTTTCCACACTCAGGAGTATTGCAAGAAATGAAAATTGGCTCTCTGTCCATGTGCAAAAATTGCACTGTCCCGTGATACCGCCTTTAGAGTAATAGTTTCTGAAATACTTTTTCAGCAGCCACTCAAAAGTTGGTTTTAGCTTTGCTTCTGAATTGTTGAGAAGATAGAAAATGTTTACTGGACCAATCACAGAGCACATCAAAGCAAAACCATTGCAATACTTGTAACCATTTTTCTCACTTTCATACCACATTTACTACGTTTTTCTACAACTTTATTCACAAGGAACATTAATCAAGAATTCAGACAAACTTACTGGCAAGTGAGACAGACAGGAATAAACTGGCAATAAACTGCAACACAAGCCAAATATAGTAAAGTTAAAAAAGCTCTCACATACACCTGTAACAGTATAATTATAATTACAACTAGTTCCCACCCATGGAGGCTGCTGCATTGTCCCCTTTGCAGCTGTTCCTTTGGGAATCATGAAATGCTCACCTGAGCAGTGTCTGACATTACAAAGAGCGCTTGGTCAAAAGACCAATATTTTTATGGAAAACTGAAACATCATTAATTATAACATAACCAAAGTAAAGCGTGCGTTCTGATTGGTCAATTTAGCGTCGCCCATTTGCCCATGGGTGTACACTGCTGATGTTACAAATGCAAAGACTATTTTTCCGCGCGCGCTTGTTTTTTTCTGGTCACGTAAGATTTGTTAAATAAAAGAGAACTCTTTAGCTACAATGTGTTAATGTTATGTCATAAAACAAATGGTAAACACCACAGCATACACTACTGAGTTATGGATGCACTTGGGAGGTTTGCTAAGCACTCAAGAAGCTAGAGTCGCTCTCGGCTATCGCCTCGAGCAACTCTTATGCTTCTTTCGTGCTTAGCAACCTCCCACATACATCCATAACTCAATAGTGTACACTGTGGTGTTTACCATTTGTTAAATAGGCTAGATGAAAGTTGTAACCAGTTTTTTCTATGGGTTTACTGGGGTAATTACTTATTTAGGGTCATAGGAGGTCCCACTAAGTAAAAAAGTTCAAGTGATCTTTTCCAAAAATCCTGCATAGATTTTTCTCCCACCAAACCCATGGGAAATGTGCAAATATTTCGTTTTCAGACCTTTTAAAGACATAGATTTGTAAATGAAGTGCTACAGAAAAAAAAAAAAAAAATGACAGATGAATATGTAAATTACTTAGTCTTACTTGATAAACACACCGAACAAACAAATCCAATATCAACGAGTCGTCTGTGGCAGAAACAAGCGGCTCTGTAGTCAATGTGCATCGATGAAGGAAGGATTAACTGATTACGGACTGTTGGCTCTGGAAGGAACACCCACTGAAATGAAATAAGCATGCATGTATATTAAGAATAGAGCATTTGGATTTAACATGATATTTCAAGAGAGACACTCTGAGTTGTTAGTAAAGTTTTTACAATTTACCAGAGCAATAATCTCTCCGCTGACTGAAAATGTGCCAATGTCATTAGTGCCATTATAATTAGATTAAATCAAAACCTCACCAGGAGGTATTGAAGCAATGCAAGAGTCTGTGGCACTTTAAGGTACATTCCACCGGTAATGTCAGCAGCCTACAAAAACAAAATAACCATTTCTGAAAATTCATATTAAGTAACAGTAATATTATTAGCTCAAAAAACACATCTATTAATTCATTGTCAGTGCTGCACTGCACACCTGCTGCAAGAATCCTGAGTGTTCATCCACCACACAAGCATCAATCATTGTATTCTGGAAAAATCAATAAATGATTTCAAACAAACTGAAATTAAGGTTGAAAATATGCACTCTCATTCTTAGCAGTCCCACTTGGATATTTTAAAAAATCTCAAAACAGATCATTTTAGTCAAACATCCCAGGTTTTGATCAATGGATTCGAAGTATGTTGATGATTCTACGATCTCTAAAATAATACCTAAGACACAAGCAAGCAACATCCAAACCGCTGTGGATGCCTTTGCTTCGTGTGCTGCATTGGACAAGTTCCAGCTAAACGAGACAAAGTGTAAGGAAATGAGGATTTGTTTGAGTACAAAGGAGACTCTTGATCTCGATCCTATTGTTATTAATGACAAGCAAATTTATATTGTTTCTCATGCTAAGATCCTTGGTGTAAATGTTTCGAGCGACTTAAAATGGAACCATCATATTGCTGAAGTTGTTAAGAAGGCTAGCAAACGCCTGTTTTGTCTCTCTCAGTTAAACGGCTCAGATCTAGGTTCTGATGAATTAGTACAGTTCTATCATAGCAGCATTCACCCTATTACTGAACATGCCTGCCCAGTCTTTCATGACAGTCTGCCTGTGTATCTTTCTTGTCAGTTAGAGGCAGTGCAAAAGAGGGCCATGCATATTATTTTTCCACGTTTTCCTTACGACGAAGCACTAGTTAATGCAGGACTTGTATCTCTGTCAGGCAGAAGACAAGCCCTGATGGACAAACTTTTTAAGAACATTTTGGAAAACAAAGACAGTAAGCTTAAGAATTTACTTCCCCCACAAAATACCAAGTGTTATAACCTCAGGAAGTCACACATGAGAAACAATCACTTCACAAGCTTTACTTTTACTAGTTTATCAGGTTTGACGGCTAGGAATAGATTAACTGATTACAAGTACTTTTAAGTTTAGAGGAAACTGAATGTTTTATTGTATTATAGTTTCTTATTTAGTTTGAAATGTGTCGTAGTATAATCATAACGTATATATGTTTCATATGTTTGTTGTTGTTCGAGTATAATCATAAGTTGGCTAGATACTATTTTGTTAAGTACACGCCCCACAAGCTTTTTAGCTTTAATTCTTATCGTGTATAAATAAAGAATCTACTACTACTACTACTACATGTTCAATGCGGTTTTCAAGACTGTGAGATTTCGCAAAAGTTTCATGATTGTTTCAAATTTCTGATCCCATATTTTAATAGTTTGCACTTGTAGATATAGTTTTAATCCCTTTAATTATGTAGGGATTTATATATATATATATATAAATGTGAGGGTAGAGCCTACCTTGGCATAAAGTGCTCAATGCTGCATTAGCAGAGCTGGGTATACATTTATTTTAGTCGTTTTTTTTTACCATGTAAATATGATGTAATTCAACTTTTGGGTTGCAAAGTTATATATTAAATAAACTATTTATCTATCTATCTGTCTATCTATCTCTCTATCTCTCTATCTATCTATCTATCTATCTATCTATCTCTCTATCAGTTTATCTCTCTATCTCTCTATCTATCTCTCTATCTATCTATCTCTCTATCTAAAGAAAGATAAGAATTTCTACTTACACTTTTTTGAGCAGCAAATATGCAGTTCATTATCGGCATATACTGTGTAGAGACATCTGGTGCAGCTTTGAGAACCTAGAGGTCATGAAAGATTAGAGCACTTGACTGTCAACCTTTCACTTGAATTGCACAACCTGATTGATAATTTGTCTTTGTAGCTGCTATGCCTTTCCTGGTAAATTATTTTGGGGCCACATCAAGACAACAATCAATAGCAATCTATCCCCATTGCCCTAGCAGATTGAAGTACATTTTTCTCACTTCTGGGAGTGCTGTAACAGTGTAAATGTTAATGAAAACTTGAGTACTGAAAAATGTAAATATGTTTGGTACAGTATAGGTACAAACAGCATCTAACAATAAGTATTTTCACTTACGTGTAGAGCTTATTCATTTTTTTTAAACTTTGGTAATCTCTTTATTGTGCTTACCAAAATGCGAGACTTGATCTTCTGTCCAACTAATTGAAGCATAAGATTTTTAGAAAAAAGTAATTAGTACCAATTAACTAAACATACTAAAACTAACAATATTGCTTGCAATGGGTAATCACAGACTTAAGTTTGAGAAGTGGGTGTCTAAAATATAGTTTAAGAAGTAGCAGCTATGATGTTTCCAAGCAAGTGTATTTATTTGGATAAGGATTGGGTGGAAGTTTGCATCAAGGATAAAGGGTAACAGTTCATGGAGCACTACAAGTAGCTCCCAACTGTGCACAGGTACAATGGATAGCTGAGAGACTTGGTGGCCTCATGGTTAGTGGTTAGTGCACTTGACCTCAGATCAAGTGGTCAGGGTTGGAGCCCTAGGACATTGTGTTGCGTTCTTAGACAAGACACTTTACTCTCACAGAGCCTCTCTTCACCCAGGGGTTTAAATACTGGGGGTAACCCTGCAATGGACTTGTCTAGCACCCCATTCTGGGAGAGTAGAATACTCCTAGTCACTTAATATATGCTCTAAAAGCCAGGGCTAAGCACAGGTCTGATGGGCCACTTGGTTCGTAAAAAGACTTTTACAATGTAGAGCCAAGGTAAGCATAAGGGAAGACCTGGCAAGGAGCCTTTGGTTTGTATCCCCTGACAAAGTTGGCTACATTTCCAATAACAGGCCTGCCTTCAGGCCAGAGTACTGCATAAAATAAAAAATTACAAATCAAAGAAAGTCATTGACTGTAATAAAATTACATGACTTGTATACCTGTGCTGTCCATCAAGTTCTTAAACTTTATATAATGGTACATAAAATATAAATTGTTACCTGGGCATTCTTTTTCAGCTCTGTGAATGTCTAATTTCTGTTAAGATTTAAAATAAGTAATTTTTTTTTCTCCACTGAAACACTCAATAAAAGGTTCTGATTCTTATAGGCCACTTTAAGAAGGGTCTACAGACATTATTCATAGTACCCCAAAATTTGTTGAGCATTTAAGATATATTTCATTGTAAATTAGTTATTATATAAGAGAATAAGAGAACTGCCTTCCGGTTAGCTCAATTGGTTAGAGCGCCAGATTGTGTTGTGCGGGAGGTCGAGGGTTCAAGCCCCGGCCAGACCGATACTCATGGTCTTAAAATAAGTGAGGAGAATTTGCTACCTTTCTATACTTCTCGGATAAGGATGAATAAACCGTAGGCCCCATCTCCTGCAGAGTATGTGTGTGTGTGTGTGTGTGTGTGTGTGTGTGTGTGTGTGTGTGTGTGTGTGTGTATGTGTGTAGAATTCCTTTTGGTGTTGTACCAAGTTAACACCAGCTGATAAGCTTGTCTCTTCTTATTACCTGTTAGCAGATAAATGGAGTAAATGTGTTTATAATAAGGATAAATAATGTTGCGATCACTTCTTGGAATTAAATGCTTAATCCCTGTTAATAAAAGGATACAGCACAAGGCCATTGTTAAGGCATTGGCAAGAAGTGTTGGAGGCAATTCTGTGCTTTGGCTATCTGTTGGACAACAATAGAATATCTTCTTAAAACTGCTAATTTAAACACATTTTACATTGTTAAACAAAAATACAGGGGAGTAGACAAGGACTGTGAGTGTATCAGGTATTATGACCTTAAAAACTTATCCATGAGTGATGTGTGATAAACAGATCAAAAGAACTTTGAGCTTTGAACTTGAACTTTATTTTTATTTTAGACACGGTAAATCTATCAGATAAAATAATAATATTATTACAATCTATTATTACAATTACAATCTACTTTAATCTATGTAAACATGATCTAAAATTTAAAAGTGAAATAGAAAAAATAAAGAAATTCTGCTTTACATAGATGCTGTGTGCGTTTTGTCGATTCAGACGAAGAAATTGCGACAACCATTTCAAAAAGATTGAAGTGATTTTGCTTGCCGCAATTCAGGGGAAAAGCTATTCCAGATAACCGCACCGTTATAGCTAAAGCTATTTTTCAGGAAATTGGTGCGGGGCAATGGAACAGCTAGTTTGTTTTCAGAGTTCCTTAGGTTATAAGGAGGATCATATTTAGTGAAAAGAGAACCAAGATAGTCGGGCGCAAGACCATGTATAGATTTATAGACCATGGTGGCCACTTGTATTTGTTGCTGAGTATCTAACCGTCTCCAGTTAAGTTGCCCAAAAAGAATATAAAATAATATAATTATGTACATGCTCTTATTGAAAACGATTTTAGGCTAGAACAAGTTAAGACAAGTTTGATCTTATTTAATCATTTTGACCAAGACAGATAATAACTTTCATCAACATGCTGGGTTTTTTACCTGTTAAATCTTCTGTAGACAACAGACTCTTCATTTCTGTAATGATTGCATCATTTACTTCAGCAAAGCCTTCATATTTCCCATCTGTTAGAAGCTCTTTTTGACCATTACCACTGATATCCTCACCAGAGTCTTCTTTTGGAAACACAAACTTACTATTTGAAATACAAAATTTTTCTCATTATTAAATCTTTGATGGGTCTTTGACAATCTTCAATGATCCTTTAAGATCCTGTGAGGTTTTTCACCAGGGATGACCCAGTTACACCCAAAACATGGGAGTTGGTAATGACAGACTGACACTACATATGCACCTGGCCCTGGTTGTTCGAAGGTTATAAATAAATAAAATACAATCCAGTGGATAGCACAGCATGTTTTGCTCTAATTACTTATCCACTGGATAGCGATTTATCTGTTGGAAAGCATTATCTGCCCCTTTATATAACTGGGCCTTGCACATTACATCATCTGCTAATAGATTAAGAAACTGACTTATGCCTGACCAAACCTTGTATTGGTGTGTGAAATGATAAAAGAAAGGCAGTTGCTGTGCTGCATCATCAAATGTGCATTACAAAACACCATGAGACTGTCCACACAGTGTGTCAAACTGATCTGAAATGCAAAATAAAAATCACCTTCACCATACCTGAAAAATAAGACCTAGGTCATGAAAAAAAAAAACTTGACTGTCTCATTTCAAACTAGACAGACCATCAAATCTCCGGAACTTGCCAAAGGCATTCCTAAATTATGTCAGCTTAACCCCCTAGCTCCCATGAGGGATCAATACATGTCAATTCTCCCTACAATTTCAAAACAGTGTAAAGCAAACGGGTTGTGAGAATTAAACAAAACATCAACTAGAAGATTTTGTTTGGGTATATCATCAAATTTTCTGGAGCAGCTCAAGGAAGCTAAGAAATTCACGATCGATAGTTAAGAGAACTCGTTCCATCGTTGATCTTGGGACTTAAAACTACAGTATAAAAGATTGCAATAAATTCAAAAGTTACCTATCAGATATTTGATAGAGTGGGTTTTCTACACTTATATGTTTCTCTCAAATTAGTTGCTGGCACAAAACTCAACCTGTTCTAAAATAAAAAAATATTAACTGGGCAGTCTAACCCGTTGTTGCTCTTCGTTACTAGTTCTTCCCCACCACACTGGATTGGCGTCAAGAATAACCACCAAAAGATTTGAAATATTTTCTGAAAAAAAAAACCTTTCATTTAGAATCATAATCTTTAAATATATATATAAATTTGGCATATAATTTGGGGAGTCTGAGTCTCACCATCCGCCATCTTGAAACTTTGATTTAGTCACTCATGTAAAGAATCACGCTTTCTCTATCGTGGTCAACAATTTGCGTGACCACAGCGTCACCATAGGAGCATTGAAGCGAGGCAAATTCAAAGATCAAGAAAAGTGTCGCGCCATGTTGATCACCGCTTTCTTTTCCGGAATCGAAATGAATGAAACATGACAAATACCGTTACAACTGACTCTGATGCCTGGTCTTCTGTCACTGAACAAAGTATTTTTCTTGACGATGGCCTTAAATTTCTTGTGGGGGTTCTCCAACCGCCTGCTATGTCTACAGAGTGCTCCACATTCGTGCAGCGCATTTCGGAGCACGAGTTTGAAACTTCTTCAAACACGGAACTTTGCCGACGCCTTCTGGATACATGTGCTCTACAACACAGCTCTTACTACAAGCTTTTTGATTATCGTCAGCGTGCTTTGCTGGGCCTCTGGCAGTCACAGAACTCCAAGTTAACAACATCATCGAAAAATTCTCGCCCTCCTGCTGTTGATCCATATCCCAAAGACGCAAAACCGAAAGTTCCTTTGCAGGATGTTTCTTTTTCGTCCCATGTTAGCCTTCTCCTTCTAGTTCCTATTTTAGAATCTCAAAGTCGGACAGATCCTTCTCTAGCTGGACAGTGTTCAGAATTGCTACTACATTGTCTTCAAAATTGTGCTCCAAACTCTCTCGCAGCTGAGCCTACAAGCTGCATCAAAGGTTTGGCTGATTTGTTGTGCAGTTGGCTCCAACAAGCCAACGATGAAGAGGATGTCAATAGACAGGAAGAACTGGCTCGGTGTGGAGTAAAGCGAGAGAGTCTAGTTGCGGCTCTTGTCGCTTTAGCTTGCGCGAGGTAACAAATGCATGTATTATGAAATAGCAATAATTGACAGTTGACATGTTATTGATTAAATAAGTGTAGTTTGTTATTATCGGCTCAAGTTTCATCATTGCCGACCACTTGACCCACTCACACATAGGGGATTGAGTCCTCTTTTAGGGATTCACATGATATATGTAAATTCACCACCATAGTAATACTAGTCAGTACTTGAGCCTTGATTGTAACAGGTGTTTTTCATTCTAAGACATTTTCAATTATACACAGGAAGGATGCTTATACGGGAAAGTAAGAGGGGTATATTAAAAGATAGCATCTTTCAGAATGGGATCTTTCTTTTTCTCTGTCAAAACTTATTTATCCTTATCCATTAAAGCTGTCAATTTAGTTCTTGTGGGAAGTTACGCAAACAAATAAAGCAAACAAATAAAGCATAGAAGTCTTAACCTGAAAACGTTTTTCTAGCTCTAAAAAAATGAGAATTTATGAAGTATTCGATATTGCAGTAGTGGTGGATCAGAAAGGAACTCAGTAATGAAATATGTCCATACCAAAATTGTTTTGGGTCACCAAAACTTAATTGGTCAGGTTCCCTTCACCTTAAGTTCTGGGTCAGCCACTTTTATTATTATCATGATAATTATTTTATTACACCTTTTATCAGTATCAGTATGAATGGTAGTACTAACCTTTATGAAGACTGAAAAAGAATTATTTTGCCAAATTTATGCAAGCTATGGTGAACAAAGCCTTTGATGTACAATATACATTGCACGCCATAATTAACAAACCATGTTACTCATTGAATTGATATAGCACTAATCATTTGCAGGCTGTCTGGGCACCTATTTATTCAAGTACTTGATGTCCTTCTGCAGCAGAGGACTCCACTGGCTAAACTACCTGTTGGTGCCGTACTGAAGAGAATGGCAGAATATGAAAGGAAAGGTTCATTCAGTGAACTTAGTGTGATACAAACTTCTCGGTTTATCTCTAGCTGGCAATTTCACACAAGTTTAACTGAATTTGATGATTCAATATACAACAGTGACCAGATTAATACTCTTGCTTGTGATGGAAAGTTCTTGTACCTTGTAAGCAGGGAAAGTAAAGGGCTTGTCAAGATTGGTACTGGAAAGTTGGGAACTTTCAGGTGAATGTAATATGCAGGGTTATTCTGCACCATGATAATTAGTTCTTTTAATAATGATGTTTTTATCTAAATGTAAATGTATAGCTGCATTTACTAGTCAGGTTTGCTTCTAAATTATTCGCATGCCCATAGGGTGAAGTTAGCTGATGAACCTGTTGATGCAACTGGTCAGATCCTATTTTGGTTTCAATAGCATGATGCAACCACACTCCCATCCATAATTAGTTGGAATACTTCTCCATGGTGTTCTTTTGTCCCTCACTTCCTTCTAATACTGTTTGTTCCCAATTGTTGTGGCCATCTTGCAGACCAACACTAAGAGGTGTGGCAGGCTGTTTGGGGTCAAATAGTTGAATTAGGGTTGAATAGTTGAATAGATTCTTGAATGGTTGAATGGGGGTGTTGAATGGTTGAATTGGGATTGAATTGAACGGTTGAATTGCAGTTGAATGGTTGAATGAAAGAATTTTTTAATATTGCTACAAACAGCCTGCAATAAAGAGGGGCTAGGAAGTAGGTGTCCCAACAAATTTGTCTGGAAGTGTGGGAGTGTTACCACTTCCCCTGGATGGATAAATATTCCTTTACCAGTAACTCCAGCTATTGCCAGGTTTCTCTGACAGTTAGCTGTGGGGTGTACATGTATGTACTCCTGGGTAGAACGAGGTACTATGAGAGTCCAGTGTCCTTCCCCTTGAACTCTACAGACCTGATCAGGGCTCAAATGTGGAGCTTGTAACCCTGAGAGCATGGCATGCCAACTGTACGTTAGGCCTCTGTATTGCTTACACTTCCTGAGGGAGTTTACTGAAAGTAGCTTTGTACAGGAATAATCTACTCCTGGATTGATATATTAAATAAATTCTTAAAATTACATACAGCACTTGTAAACTATCATGGAAACCTGAAAATCACTGAGGGTAGCTTACACAAACTTTTTACTGAGATGGGACATATATCAACTCAGTCTCTGATTTGATCTTGATGTGTTTTTTGTTTTTGGTTCCTATAGGGGGGCTATATATGCCCGAAATACTGATCTAAAGAACGGATGGCTAACTTTTGTACAACAGTGGTTGTTATTTCGACCAAAGCAATTTGATAACCAACCTGCAAACTTATGTTATGTTCTGGATGTAGTGTCCCTGAAGGTAATTTAATCAAACTTAAATTCAGGACATTTTCAGTGTATCCTGTAATCAGTTTTGAAGAAGGTAAAAAGCTTGAGGTGAATTCCTCCTTGCAATGATGAGGCCAATGGACTTGATAAGGAAATCAAAGGCCAACTAAACACATTTTTTTATAAGATAAGAAAACTCAAAGTGAAAATTAAAATAAATTCAAGAAATGACCATAACCTAAAATCTGAAAAAGCCATTCTCCCCTCCTGAGTTTGGTTTTCTTTTTTATTAGGTCTTACAGACAATAGCATTTAGGGATGCAGGTGAAGCAGGAGATGATGAAACCCAAGCTCTGCAATGCAAAACAATACAATTACTGAGTGATCAGGTTCATTTATTTTGGCTGTGGTGTTCAAAACCATCAGAATCTGCCCGTCAAGAGAGTAGAAAAGTGGATTTGTGGCTACAAGAATTCAAATTAGAAGCATGTGATGATAGCTTAAAAGCCTCTCCTTGTAAAGAACCAGTTGTTGTGTCAAAGAGGGAAGAACCTCCTTCTTGTTTGTCATCACCATTGCCTGTCAGACATTCACCTACAACACCTACTGGACAAAAAGATACTGATGGTAACTCATTACCTTCTTTGGGGGTGGGGTTTCAATGCAGTCAATATCAATGATACATTTTGAACTACAGCTGAATGTCACTTTTACTTGCAATGAGTTCTCACCACTAACAAAAACACTTATCTTGGGATCTGTTGTTACAATATAGGGTACTGAATGATAGAACAAACTGTAAATATTATTTCTAAAAGGATTTTTTAATTCATTCATTTTCTCACCATGCTACATGTATCTCACTTCCTCTTTCAAGGCCCCAAATAATTTTTGAGCTCACCAAGAAAGTTACCCATTACCCTTACAATTCTTCAAATTTTATTTTTATAAACATACCAGGCAAAAAAGAGATAAAATTCAAGTTTTCAAGATTGTTGTGTTCTAATATTTAAAGTGTGTGACATCTCTGACATTAAATTTGTTTGGTTATCGATGGATTTTAGATATTGTCAGCTGCGGTGTATCAATGACTACTCTGAAGCAGTCAGCCATGTTCATCAGTGGTGAAACATTGGTCATGGTAGTTCCACATCTTACCAGTCCATCTGGTCCCATACTGCTGTCACTTAGGGGACAAAAAAGTAGGGCATATAAATTATTTTGTTAACACACATGTGGACATTGATCTATTTTTTTTAGATATTAGATCTCTTTATGTAATATCTGCAAGGCTGTGCTCTAAGGAAAATTGAATGGAGCCTATTGCTCTGAAACTGTGAAATCCAGGGTGCCCTGCATATACTTTTTATGAAAAAACTAAAATTCCTGAGTCGCCCAAGAACAAAAGTAAGGCGCCAGGGGCCACCGGGCGCTGCTAGACCACAGCTTTGATCTGTGAGTACTGATACAGTATTTCTCAGTTCTTTCTAGTGAGTCCTCTTTAACTTTTAAAAAGTAGTAATGATATTAAAGATGATAATGATAATGATTTTAGTAATAATAATTATGAGATAAAAATATAACAAAGTAAGCTCTCTGTATAATGACATGACCATCTTATTTCTTTTTGAGAGGGAGTTGAATGAGAAACCCAATGCTTTAGACATTTTTTTTAGATCTGAATTTGTCTGGGTTTTCTTTCTTTTCTAGATCCAACGAATTATTGTTTCTCAACTGTGGATGGTTCTTGTGTTAAGCATGAGATTGTTGTTAACTCAGCTTCACCAAAGTGGCAAGATTTAATAGCACCAGGACTAAGTAAGTACACTTCTAATAACAATAAACTTTGTAAGCAGACCTTCTATTATGCATTAGGCAGGCATCAGCTTAAGTCCTGATTTTGTTTGTAACCCCATCTTGACCAGACTATAAAATTGACCTCTTTTCAGTGGAAAGTTCTATTAAGTGGACATGGATATTCTGATCGAATCATGTTGTAACCCAAATTCTGTATTAGGAAGACATTTGAAGACATTTTATTCACACTTTAAACTTGTTGGTGAACTCACCAGAGTTAATAATGGACTCACCTATCAGGAAGTTGTCATTGACAGAAGTCATCTAAGTTTTTGGGAAACTAACATAAGTTGTTAGTAAACTTACCTAAAGAAGGTTGTTAGGAAACCAACACTGTTGTTAGGAAGCTTACTTAATTTGTTAGCAAACCAACACTGTTGTTAGGAAGCTTGCTTAATTTGTTAGCAAACCAACACTGCTGTTAGGAAGCCTACTTAATTTGTTAGCAAACCAACACTGTTGTTAGGAAGCTTACTTAATTTGTTAGCAAACCAACACTGTTGTTAGGAAGCTTACTTAATTTATTAGCAAACCAACCTAAGTTGTTGGAAAACTCATCTGAGTTGTTTGCAGACCAACCAAAAGCTTACCCAACCAATAAGCAACGTTTATTTAGGGAACGATCCCTTAGCACATCAAAACTTGAAAGATACTAGTTGTAATGTAGACTCAAAAAAATCAATTCACAGGTGTCTGTCATGATGCAGTTAACAGTAGGCTGTGGAGTTATTGCTGCAGTCATATTGGTGAATGGGTGGCTGGTGGACTTCCATCCTGCAGTCAAATATCTCAGCTACTGGGAACTTCAAGCTCTCAAAGTGCAGGTTAGGAAATAACCTTAATTTCATTTTTGGAGATTCTTTCTTGTGAGACCTGTTTAATGGACAACAACAGAAACAAGTTCAAAAAGCCAGAAGAAGAATATCATTCACTGTCATGATTTTTGTTTTTAGTAAATTATATTTTGTTTCGTTTTTATTATTTTTTTTACCAATAGCAGTAACTACACAAGATTCAGTTGACCCAATGGAGGCTTCTTCGCTACTAGCACATCACATAACATACCTCTGTAGACGACAAAATGCTAAGACAAAAGTGGCTGTAATAGAAAATGAGGAGATTTATTTTGGTGATACTTCTGACTTTTGTAGCATAAGGCATATCTGCAATGTTTTAAATGCTGCCATCACCAATGGCCAACATGATGTCACAATAGCCATGCTAGTTGCACTACAAACTCTTTTGATACAAGTTAGTAAAAGCACAATCAAGCTTGATGACAACTCTGTTAAAGAAGTAAAGCATCTTGTTTGGAAACTGGTTCAGTCTCCTTCTGATTCCATCGGAGCTGAAATCAAGCTCGAAGCTTCTAAGGTGTTGACAGTTGGCATGGAAGTGTTTTATTCCACTCCACTGGAGAGGAGTGCTCTGCTAATGCTTCTATTGTCCGAGGGAGAGTCTTCTTCAGACATGGCAATACTATTGAATTTTTTACTCACAAATTTAACTGAGAACTTAATGAGTCATAAACCTGAGGCATCATCTAAGGCAAGGTAAAGTCCAAAGTTATATGTGATAGCCATAAATGATAAATAGTGTAAGGATCAAACATTTTAGAAATGAATTATTATTGAGGAGTGTAGCCAAAGACAATGACCTCATGATTTCACTTGATGACATTTGTCAGTTTTCTACTGTCTGAGAATGCTTAATTTTAAAGAGAGAAAGGGAGTGGCAAGAATCTTCTCATCCCCCCTCCCCCTTCCTTGATTTGGGCATGGCTGGATTAAATTTTATAATGTTTGTGTGGATGAAGGTGGTAGAAAAGGGCAGGACTTTTGAAATTGAGATGAGTCTTGAAGAGTCATTGTCAGATTTACCAGTAGATGATATTTGGTTTATAGCAGCTATTACAGAATGGTAATTGAACTGAGTGGAGTGCAATTTGGGCTGAAATCATACACGTGATTCAAAATCGAACGAGCACGCAGCACAAGTTCGATTTGAAATCACAAGTATCATTTCAGACCAAAATTGCACAACACGAGGTTCAATTACTGCTTTATTACATCCATTTTGAAATCATCCAAATACAGGACTTGGTCAATTCAATTATTTTGTTGATGCAGTACTGAGCCGGTTTTTTCAACAAAAAGCGGAACCGGAAATGCTTTTACATCTTATTTTTTATGCAAAACAGAAAGACTGATGTCATGTGTCAAAAACTCAGTCAAGCATAAAATGATGCAATTTAGAGCAAAAAATGGTGCGATTGGTGAATAAATTACATCAATTAGAGCCAATCAGATTACAGGGACCACCAGTGATTTCAAAATGGATGTAATAAATATATTTATCTTGCATAGCTTAAATTTTGAGAGAGAGAGCCATATGGAAATCCTGCATTGCACTCTAGAACCTGTTTCTGTATTGGTCGTGAACCAGCCAGATATATTTTGGGGTTATATAAAAAGTTGTACTGTTTCCTTAGATTTGCAGAAGATGTTGTGTTTGCTGCTCTGAGAGTATCTGTCAAAGAGTCATGTAACATGATCAGGCAGTGTAGTCATCTGGAGGATGAACCATTTTGTGCTCTGGTCACCAAACATCCAGTTAGTCAATTATAATCTATGTTACATAATTTGTAAATAACATCTCTATAATGTCCAGCCTTTTAATGAAGATCATCTGCCTGGAGAGACAACTTGATTGAGGATACGATTCCCTTTGAAAGAGGTGGATATTTCTAAAAATTTGGATCTGACTTTTGTAAGTTGTCTCATGGAAGTATTTTTTAGCATTCCTTGAGAGTCTGGCTGGGAGTCAAGACTGAGGAAATCAAGTTGGATCGAAGTCCAAATGTCTAAAGAAATACATAGCAAAAGTAAAATTTCAAACATTACTTGTGATTGACAGTTAAATTTTAATTGAATTAGTTATCAGTATGCGGTAAAAAGAAAACATTATCATCAAAACATTAATGGAAATGAAACCAATATATGGCATTAAATCCTCCAGATAACAAGCCTACTATGTACTATGTACTCTTGAAAGTTTGGCAATAGCTTTGGGCTTTGGCAGTTAATAAGTTTTGTGGGGCTCTTCAGACCTTTAACTCTATGAATTGTTTAAACTGACCTGTTTTGTTTTGTATACAGGAACTTTCTCCTGTTCTGCACTATGTCACAGCTGTCTTTATTAGAAACTGGAGAGCTTTTGTGCTCTCTGAGGAGCAGGAATCAGATCTCAAGGTTAAACATGTTTGTTTCACATTTCTGTTTCTATCAGCGAACATAAGTGTGAGTTGAGGTGCATGTTCTCTTTGGTAATGTTTCAGATGTCTTTGTAGCAAGGAATAATGATATTACTGATACTGACAGTGTCTGAATAGTCAAAGAGTTGTGATAGTTTCATAGTTAATTTTGTGTTTCAATTATTCATCAGGTTTCTGATGATGCTGTAAAACTACATGTAGCTGAATGCCAGGAGCTCTCATTAAAAATTCTAGAAGCTTGTCAACAGGTCAGTAAGTCCACCAACACTGTCTGATTAAAGCTCAAGTTATACGAGTTAGATCCTGTGAAGGTATTAGAGGGATTTAATACTGCGTTTACAGTACGTAAAACGTGAATGGCAAGAGTGACCACGTGACCTTATGTTTCCCTGCTGTTTCTACTTGAAAGTAATCTGTTGGCGTTTGCCGTGTACGTAAGATTTTCTTTACTTTTTCTCTTACAAAGTAGAAGTTAGTTGGCGGGAAAGGGCACAAAAACTATTTCTTGTAAGTCATACAAGGGCGCCTTCAAATCCACTTTGACGTGAGTTCACGCGAAGCTAAAGCAACAAGGTGAAAGGTCCAAGGTGAAACGTGAAAGGGCCAGCTCACGTTTGCTGTTCCACGTAACCGTGGTGCTAAATCTCCCTATTGTCAGGAAAACCTGACAAAATTAGGTTGGGGGAGGGGGGGGGTGGTAACTTGCCATGGACTAGCATCTCATATAAAGGAAGTAGTGGTACCCCTTTGTTACTTTATTTCCATAAAACCAAGATTTGTTGCGCCAGTACTTTTGGCCAGTAGGGTTGTATAACATGGATGTAGAATAGTTCATTTTCCCCACGGATAGATGTATTATTTGCAGTGATAGCTCAAATCTTATTCCAAACTGATTTTCCCCCTTTATTTCCCATTATTTTTAAGTTGTTAGTATAAGGTTCTCTTCATTTAGATTGAGATTGTTTCAGTAATATTTATATGTATGATCTTTGTTTTCTTTAGATTCTTGATGTTGTTCTAGAAGTTCTCTCCAAGCTGTCAGAGGAGTGCAAAGGAAATGTAAAATCTAGAGTTGAGGGACTCGAGCATGTGATGAAGGCCACCCTTGTGGGACAGACTCTCCCTGTCCTGGCATCAGTCGTGTCCTCTGAGAGATGTCTCACACTGTCCATGGCTAAGATCTTTGTACAAAGTGTGACCAACTTAACAGTGACTGCAGCAAGGGTCAGAAAATGAATTATAACATAAGCAAAGTAAAGCGCGCGCTCTGATTGGTCAATTTAGCGTCCCCCATTTGCCCATGGGTGTACGCTGCTGACGTGAGCAAATGCAAAGACTATTTTTCCGCGCGCGCTTGTTTTTTCTGGTCGCGTAAGATTTGTTAAATAAAAGGGAACTCTTTAGCTACAATGTATCAATGTTATGTTATAAAACAAATGGTAAACACCACAGCGTACACTATTGAGTTATGGATGCACTTGGGAGGTTTGCTAAGCACTCAAGAAGCTAGAGTCGCTCTCGGCTATCGCCTCGAGCGACTCTTACGCTTCTTTCGTGCTTAGCAACCTCCCGCGTGCATCCATAACTCAATAGTGTACGCTGTGGTGTTTACCATTTGTTAATTAATGCTATCTGTTTGGCTTTGTCAGTGGTCTCATCAATTTTTATTCAAAACGTAGCAACAGCAACAACATCTTACCACATGTTCGTAGAATCAAAGGTGTGGTCAGAAAGTAGGGGTTAGGAAACATCTGCTTCCCATCTTTGATGAAAGAAAGCAATTTCTTTCATGGGTTGTCAGGGAATTCAGTTACGTCCTATAACAATTTTCTCAAGCGAGGTGTATTTTTCCCAGGTTGCTTACTTCGTATCAGAGTTGAAATCGAAGGATGAAGCAAAGGATGAATGTTGGGACCCTTCCCTGGTATCCAGTGCTTTTTTATCACCATGGTTACGCCCCCGTAAAGTAGAGAGTCCCCACCCAGTTAGAGATGACTACCAGTGCTTTAAAACAGTGGTGTTACCAGGCGCTTCATGTCTGTATCTTAACTTTGATCCGAGATGTGCCACTCAGTATGACTATGATAAGGTAGGACAAATCACAGTGGTCTGTTACCGCGGACAACGCTGTTGAAATCCTTACAATGGTTCCTTCGCCTCACGTCAGCAAATTTTCGTGAATTTTTTTGTTGGTATGTTGCTCTTCAAAAGTTTTTGCTTTCGGATCGCGTTCGGCCGATAGACAGTTGACGATAAATGTCATCTTAGCTTACAGTCCTACAGAGTCAAAGTGTTTAATATTCTTGTATTCCTCCACGTTTTATGATACAATACTTTTAGATTCAATTCAAGAATGTCGAGAGAGTCGTTTTTGTAAAAAAAGATAAAGATTGTTAACCGTCCTTCCACCAGGTAGTTGTGTACGCTGGCAACAACACAAATGGTCGCAAAGTTGCTGAGTTTGGTGGTAACTCGCATGGCGCAGGCAGCAGAAGTGTTGTACGGATGGGATGGCCCAAGGAACCTATCAAGGTGGAAGGTGACGCAGTCACCATCTCATTCCAAGTGAAGAGTTCACGGGAGCGTAACACCCCTGATATTGCTGTGTGGGGATTCAGTTGCATTATTAGCACCAAGGTAGGTCAGTTTTTCTGATATCTATTGACATAGTAAAGCGAGGGCCCCGAAGGAACTTAGAGACTCAGGGACTGACGCAAAGGACCCGGGAAGCTACTATTGAAAATCTCCCCCCCCCCCCCCCCCTTTTCCAATCTCTCTGGTGCTTTCAAGTTACACCAGCTACATAATGGTTGAATCACGAGGAGCTATTCGAGTTACGAACAGGTAATTGATTCTAGTTTTGCATCTGATTAGTGGAGAGGGTGGTACGAGTTTCCTTGACTAATGGAATATGTCTTCCAAATCATTGTCCTTTGTTTTTCAGGAGCACGAGGAAAAACCTCCTAACCTGTGCTTCTTTGCTTTTCAGGAGCACGAGGAAAATTCTTCTAACCTATCGTTCTTTGCTTTTCAGGAGCACGAGGAAAAACCTTCTAACCTGCCGTTCTTTGACGACTTGTACCTAAACCTCTCGGTACTCACCCACAGCCTGCTGATGGTTAGGTACCAGGGCCCTGCAAACACGGAGGCCGAAGATGCTTGCCAGCATTTACTCGACTCTAAACTATTACAAAGGTGAGAAGACTATTTGAAAAGTACTTTACTCCGTGTTAAAGGCGTGTTACCTTGATGGAGAAAGTTAAAAAGTGGTATAAGCCTGACTGAATATGATTCGATGTGTTATCGTCCACTTTTCTTTATATGCAAATATAGCATACTTCTTTTTCTTGTGCTTCTTGGAAGGGCCCACTCGAAATCCTCTTTAAAAAGTTTTTTTCCTCAAGATTTCCATACCTCCTTGTGTTGAAGTAATAGGGACCTTAAGCAGTCAGGACGGCAACGCCATGGAAGACGTCAATTAAAAAATGAATTTCTACTTTTAATTAGAATTTAGAAAATGGCTGCATGTGTTTACCATCTCATACGGCGCCACAACTCAGACTCAACATAACGTATTAAAGTAGCGTTGAGTTGTAAATGGAAATTGAAATAATTTGCCGTTGCGGTTTCGGTTCGCAGACGACGCAAATTTTGCTGATTTTACGTTATCGTTTCGCAAAGGACGGCTGAGAAATGTACTAAGTTTTAAAATGCACGTGCTGAGCTATTGTTCTGCTAATTAGATCTATTGTTTTTCCACGTTCTCGTTGCCGTGCCGTCGTGGTTTGCTTAAGGTCCCTAATATATCTCACAACGCCGTACATTACAAATCAACACAGTATTTCTATCCTCACATCACAATTAATGTGATGTAACTGCGGATGTAACTGCATCTTCGGAGCCCCTGGTATACCCAATCCCCACATTACCCCAGAACCTTGATAGTTGGGAGATACTCAGGGGTTTGGAGCTTTGACACCGACCTTGTTAACCTCGGTGACCGCGGTACGGGACTCCCCTTTTACCCCTGAAACTTGAAGTTACACCCAGAGACTGATAGCTTGGAGGTTGTAGATTTGACGCCAGCCCTGTTACCCTCAGTAAACACAGTACCCCCTGTACCCTCAGTAATCACAGTACCCCCTGTACCCTCAGTAATCATGGTACCCCCTGTACCCTCAGTAATCACAGTACCCCTTGTACCCTCAGTAATCACAGTACCCCCTGTACCCTCAGTAATCACAGTACCCCCTGTACCCTCAGTAATCATAGTACCCCCTGTACCCTCAGTAATCACAGTACCCCTTGTACCCTCAGTAATCACAGTACCCCCTGTACCCTCAGTAATCACAGTACCCCCTGTACCCTCAGTAATCATGGTACCCCCTGTACCCTCAGTAATCACAGTACCCCTTGTACCCTCAGTAATCACAGTACCCCTTGTACCCTCAGTAATCACAGTACCCCCTGTACCCTAAGTAATCACAGTACCCCCTGTACCCTCAGTAATCACAGTACCCCCTGCACCCTCAGTAATCACAGTACCCCCTGTACCCCAGAAACTTGAAGATACGACCGGGCTTTGCTAGCTGGGCGGTAACCCAGAGTTCCACTAAGAGCTAGAGGTACGCTTTACACCAACGTTGTTACTCCCGGTATCCCCAATACACACCGTGCCCAGCGGCTTAGACGTAATGGAACCCCTTCGGTTATACTTGTATGCTTTTTCCTGTCAGGTGTGTGTGGCCGACCTCAGCCGACGCATCAACAGCATCAGGAACGTGCGGTATCACCATCACTGTTGAATCAGAGAAGGGTTCATCTTTGAGTCTTGACAGTATTTCATCGAAACCGAGCGTCAAATTATCTCCAGAGCTTTTGAAACGGCTGCGAGTTGCGTCAGGTAAAAGTTATCAGCCTTGAATTTTGCTAAAAATCAATTCCAAGATCTCATTCATCGAGGTAGCTTTTTTCAAAATATATTTCCTTGTCTGATTTGTGATTTCATTTGTAAGTCAATTTTGCTGGGAAAATCGATTTATTCAGGCAACCTTTCGAGTCTCTGATGTGGGCTTAAAGTCCAGGAGGTTTTATGTCTTGTCTTGAGCACGTATTCAATAGTATCTTAAGTCAAAAGCAAATAACCGCAAAATGAGCTAAAAGCAGAACTCAGAACGTTACAGAGCGAAGATCAAGTTTCACCTTACAGCAAACAATTTATTACCAATCTTCCATTCAGGTATTCTGGCCCCCACCCTCCGCCCCAGCTTGCGGCAAGCCACACAGCCTGAAGCCATCGAGGAATTAGTGGTTCGGTGTGTGATTAACCATTTAGGACTCACTAAGACTGTTCATGGTCTGGAGCTTCTTCAGGCGACGGAGACAGATGGTGAGGAGTACAGGTACCTATGTAGCGTGATGCGGGAGGTATACAATCGGCTGAATGGTCTGATCAGACAACTGCAGACCATGGCAGAGATGGAGCAGAAATGGGCTCACGAGATAGAAGATGTGCGCAGTGGAGTCTTACAGCCGAGTGCTGCCTTCTTCAATGACTTTCACCTGCAAGAGGTACAGTATCATGCTTGGTGCATCTTAGTTCTTTTAAACAACAAACATATGAAATACATATATATGAACTGCGGTTATGAAACGTATATGTGCACGATCCTTCGCAGTAAAGCACTATTTAAGCAATAGTGAAAATCAGACCTGAAAAAAATTCAGGCCTGTACGGGATTCGAACCACTGACCTGAATTAATTTGATGGCCTGCTCCCAGTTGGCTTGTTAGCTCAATTGGTAGAGCGCTGCACTAGTATCGCAGAGGTCAGTGGTTCGAATCCCGTACAGGCCTGAATTTTTTTCAGGTCTGATTTTCACTATTGATTAAATAGTGCTTTACTGCGAAGGATCGTGCACATATACGTTAGTTCTTTTATTTTGGTTTTTATAGGAGTAGGCGGCTCTTCCAGATAAGCGTGAGGGCTTACTATCAATGGATAAAGTACTTAGTATCCATCTCACTGTTTTTAAGTGTGGTGCATTTCTCTATTTTTGTTTCACAGGCCAAGAGTAAGGAGCTTGAGTTGTTGTGTTCACTTAAGAATGTTGAGTTTGATCCCATAGAGCAGGAAAAATCGGTGGGCAAACTGATGTGAGTAGAAGAATGTGATCTAAGATAACAATTTGTTATTCCTGTTTTAGATCTTGAAGATAATTAGTAAATTAAGGAGAAAGACACCAAAAGGATTTGTGACAGGTCCCTACACTGTGACACGAACTTTTGTATCTCCTCTGTCCCACAAGAAACAGATGAGCATCCTGAGCATGCTTCTCGCACCTGACAGTTGTCTTAGATGGCTGTTAGGCCTACGAAGTGTGCCAAAGCAAACCAGGATCTAAGTGAAGTTTTATAGCGTCTTGCCATGAGAAGACTTTAATTTAGACCTGGAACAATTCATCACGTTGATCTAATGCTAATTCTAACCCCCACCCCCACCCCCACGTCAATAACATAACTTTTAACCCTTGAACTCCTTAGAGTGACTGGTTTTTAAAGTCCCCTTACATGTAACGGTCACGAGAATAGAAAGTCACTGATTGTCAAACAAATTCTCCCGGTCAGTACCAGAGGAAATGTAGAGAGGACAGTGTGGAGAATATCAATGCCATTGTAACGGTTATCTCTTGTTTGGAGAGATGCGGCCTAATGATGTTCCCTTGTCGGCCGAGTCACTGTGTTGACAGGCAGTAAAGGTACCGTGGGCGCTTAACTCTTCACTGTTGTTTTGTATTTCTTAACGTCTTCTTCTCAGAGAGTGGCTGGATACAGAAGCAAAAGCAGAGCCCCAAAAAGCTAAGAGTTGTCTGGACGGGATGCCAGTCACCAAGAAGTTTCTGTTTTCTATTATGGAGTGTGCAGAGCTGCTTTGCAATGTGACTATTGAGGCGAGCGGCAAGAAACCTCTACCAGAGAGAAGTATCTCGCACTATAGCGTTGCATCGCATCACGATCAACAATCCAAACAAGGTGCGTTTTTTATCCGTTGTAATCGTCCTTGTCCTTAACTCTCATCGGTATTTTATGTTTTCTTTTTATACTAGTCACCTCCAAGGGCGAGAACCTTGCTCCTTCTTCGCCACTTCTCAGTCGGTCATTTTCAGAGCCATCCACCTTGGATCAATCCACGTCACTTCAGGAAGGCATACATGACGTACGTAGATTGCAGCGCTGGAGAACGAACGTTCAAAAGAAGCACAGTCGGGCTTCATTTGAAAATCAGACGCATTCTGATGCAAGAACTTTTGTTTCAACTGTGGCCGAGATTTTCACTTTTATTGGCAGCGATCCAGATAAAGCTGTAAGTAGGGGATTTCCTTGTGAACACCAAGGGTACTGCATTCGTTGATAAACTGTTGTAACAGTTGAAAAGCATTTTGTTTGTGTTGTAAAGTGAATTTTAGTTAAAACAAGCAAACTTCATGACGTTGGCGGAAGCTCTATAGACTGATCACTGTTTACAGCGAAGTGAAACTACTGCTGTCTTCAGTTACTTTAGACATTCAGTTGGAAATTGTGAGAACAGTAAGCGTATTCATTCGCGAGCATTTATGATCGGGTAATAATGGACACTAAGTGTTTTGGCACAGTAAAGAAGGGCAATAGTTCATTGATCCCTGCCGACAGACTAAGCCACATCTACTCATAGGCCATTCTGATTTCAATTTTTTTTCCTGGTATTTACGGAACTTATTTTCCTTACTCTTTGTCAGGTGACCTGTTCCAGTTTTCTCGCTGCAGCTCGCGTCCGTAATAAACGAGGGTTAGACCGTGTACAGGCTCTCCAATTTATGATAGAACTGGTTACAGTTTGCTCCCGACTTGGTTTGCATTTGCCTTATGTAATGTCTGCCGTGGCCTCCATTCTTGGTCTAGGTCCAAGGTGAGCTTCGTTATATTTCCATTTACCGACTAAGGGCTCAGTGAGTCTTGAAGCATGACTCGTGACACTTTCTCAGCCCTCAGTTGAAGACCTTACCGAACCTTATTATCATTTGAAGGGGTCCTTCTGTAGGCGTTAACTTCGCATTTGTTTAAAAAAACAAGATCTGCCCATTCTGACTCTGCAAACCCTCTTGATGAAGTCAAAGTTGTCTTGCATGAATCCACTGCACACTTTCCTTAATATTTCTTGAAACCATGCCTACGAAGTGTGCATCCTTATACATCCGTGTTTTTTTTTTTTTTTTTTTTCGTTTCAGGACTGAAGAGCTTAAATGCGGAGGCATGGTGCGAGAGGTTCGCGACATGTTCTCTGCTGCGGTCCAAGCCGTGGTCCAGGGGGCGTCTTCTGAGCCTGCAGTGTATCGTGACAGCGTATTAGTGCTCTCTGTCTGTCCGTTCTCGTGGCACGAGGAGCGCTGTGTAATGAGGAGCGGCTTGGTGTATCTACTGGATAAACTGTGTTCTATGAGAAGCAAAAAGACTGACATAGCAGTGAATCTGTCCGCTATGGCTTGGGCGGGTTTTCAGGTGCTTTTGGATCGGATAGTTCAGTGGGAGAATGGTAAAGGTGAGAAGTTAAACTTCACTTATGCTGCGAATATGCCTCCGATGGCTATAGTTTCCTCTGCAGCCATTATTTGGGCTCGTCGTGTACCACGCTTTCTCTCCTTCTCCCCCTCCCCCCCCCCTACACCCCCTACACCCCCTTTCAGCTTTAGCACTTGGAGAACAATGTTGGCGACATCTTTCGGCTCAAACAATTATCGTGAGGCAATGCCACCATACATTTGCTGAAGATACCTTGTATAGGATCGGATAAGAAATTTACAGTCTTGGGGTACTATTAGTGGTAATGAACTTTGACATGGAATGAAAAGGGATGGAGGGAAGGTTAAACCACCCATATCTTGCCAATCAGCTGCAAATTTTGTGTTAAACTGCACAGTGGTTTCCATTTCTCTGTTTAGATTTCCGCCCTGGTGCTATAGAATGGTCTGGCTTAGCCCATCAAGTTTCTAGTTTGTTGTCAAACTACCTCAGCTGTGTACTGGAGGAGAGCCGTAAGGACAGTGCCGCTGCTAGAGACGCTCTGCAATATGTCATGGAACTGTTACACGGAATTAGCAGGTTCAGTTGATTACTCGGTTAATTACTCAAAACCTGAGGTTACAGCAAGTGTCAGTTGAGTCTCGTTAGTATTCCGGTACTGCGATGGTTTTTGTTTATCACGTATGATGGGTGGTCTCGAAAACTCGCGCCACTTTACCAGCGATCGCGCTCTCCTTTCGCGGAGGGAGCGTCAAAAGTAAACAAACTAATCGCAGGTTGTTTTCTACCCTCTTAGCTGATCAAAGGCAACAAGATAAAAGATTGGCCTTGCGAAATTCCATCGAACGTACCTTTATGACCAAATATGTAACCACTCCCCCCCAAAGACACATTTTAAAACTATTTTAACTCTTAGATTCACACATCCCGATATAAATACTTTATCCAGGGAACACGTGGGGTTAATAAAAGAACTTCTCATCAAATGAATGTTCTCATGAAATGATAACAGATGATAATATACAAGGAATAAGAACCTACGGATTAAGCTGACTGAAGTATCACAAAGTGATTAAGATCACTCATTGTGTTTTTTCTTCTGGGAATTAGGAGTAAACTTGGAGAAGGAATTCTTCGTGAGCCACGCACCATCTCCACCCTCCTATCGCTCCTACTGGATCGCCAAGCGCCTCCTAAACTAATATTAATCGTGCTCAAACTCTGTTGCTCGGCCTTGCCACTAATGAGCGCCAAGACCTGCGAGGAAGTGGAGTTACCCTCCTCTGCCAAGCTCTATTTTGGAGGGAAACATGAAGAGAGCCTAGAAGGGAGCTCAGTGTTCAGAGTAGCTAAACTGCTTCTTGCTAAGCTGGGTGACTTTGTACTGCCTTCACTGAATCCGGGAAGCGGAGAAGATCAGGAGGAAGATATGGACGAATATGACGACAGTGAGATCGCAGACAAGGATGGAGACCGCATGTGTTTGTATGTACATAAAAGAGATGACCAGCCGGCGCATGAAGTGGTTCAAAAGTTTCTCAGGTACAGTTTGAAAATTAAGTGTCAAAAGAAATCCAGGATTCTAATAGAAAATGTGTTGATGCAACGAAACATTCTCAATTTCAACAATGGCCTTGGAAGAGTTACTAACTAGTTACTAACTAGATTGCCTGCCTAACAACATTTGTATTTCCCATTCAGTACGAGCAGTATGGGCTTTATCTTTATCGTTGGACAAGGTTCGGAGTTAGAACGCGCGGTCAAGCTCGACCAAGAGCTGACTGAGTTCGGTCGCGGCGTTCTTCTCACCGACACTTTGTCAGCGTGCTTAAAGAAGGCGGCTGAATGGGCTCAGACAGGACTTGTGGTCAGTGTTGGTCCTGCTGCCCTGTTGGAAAGAGGTGGAGGGCAAAGGAAACCTTCAGAGGGTTCCGGAGACCCGGAAAGAGTCTGTAAAGCCAGAAACAGCCGTCTGTCAAGGTTTGTCTGATTTACTTTGCAGTCCAGGAGTCATTACTCGCCAACCCACACATTGACAATTTATCCATTCTTAAAGGAGGCATGGCGGCAGAATGCAATATGAAGAATTTCTAGGTCACTTTACAGCCAGATAAAGCGTTTATCAACCGTTAAGATACCTCCGTTCTGTTGCATTTCCTTTCTCAGTCGAATTAGTAACACTCGCACATCAACGCCGAAAGCGAAATCCGTTGCTTTTTATTTTCCTTCCAAACACTGTAATATTTCCATGTTCGCATTTTCACTTCCTGCAGGGTTCTGCAAAATAAAAAAAAATTTTGTAATTGGCTTCCTTTTATTACCTGCCAATGGCTTTATTTGTTAAAATGTTTGTTTTTTTACAGGACCGAAACCAGCCGTCCATTCATGAGTGGTCAAGTAGCTCACAGCATGGCTTCTGAGGTAATCTCTCTGTTGCACAGCTTACTAACGCATTCCACTTCTGAGACCGCTAAGATATGGGCTTCTTCCGTGCGGGATGTGTTGTGTGAGGCGCTTAATTATGTGCCCGGCTTGGTTAGGACTCTGGAAGCGGAAGGAAGGATCTTATCAGATGGCGTCCAAGCGGCCTCCCAAGAACTGGAGCCTGAAGTTGATGGGAAGACTGGTCATGAACAAGAGTGGTTTTTCAAAGCTAGGAATATTATGGCGTCTCTCTGTGCTCTGGGTGGTTTTGGCCAAAGTGTCCACTCAGGGTGCACAGTTCAGGTAAAGAATTCAGATTGGAGCCGTAACTCTCCCTTCTAGCTTTTATATATTTCGATCAAAGGTAGACATGAGAATTTAGCGTTTTATTAGGATAGCACCAGTGTACTGGATAGAGTATCGCTCCACCTCACTCTTGGATTTGAAGATGAAGGGGTTATGATGTTACGAGATTATCTCATTTAACTGAGACGTCAATAAAAGATAACACAAAACTGAGTAGGCGGATAATGCTGTGATGTGCTTCCAAGCTGTTTGCAGAAGCGTTTTAAAATTGTCCCCCGCTAATGCTAAAGAGTTGGAGTCGTGATGGCGTAAAAGTTAGCGCGCTGAGTCCGGTTGTTCAAAGAGCGAATAACGCTATCCAACGGCTAAATCGCTAACCAGCGGATAAGTGTTACCAAAATGTACTGCGCTATCCACCGGTTAGAGATTTATCCAGCAGATAGTGCTATCCATCCTTTGAAAAACCGGGCCTGGACTCTAAAGGTCCGTAAGGTCTGAGCTTAGGCCTGGGACTTTGTGTCACGTTCTTGTTCATTTCCACAATGACTCTCTCCACCCAGGAGTTTAAATGGATACCAATGAAGTGTCATTACTCTCCTTGTTAGCCCAATCAAGTTTGAATACTAATGAATCTATTGTAGTTTGATTTCTTGTCAATGCCTTGAGCATGCGATTTACCGGCTGTTAGTCTCTTACAGATAACTGGAGAAGATATGGTGCGTACACCAGGTGAAGTTGTCAGTGTGTCCGAAAGGCAGGGTGTGGCTACGGTACTTCTGGACAAGGGAGGGGAAACCTACAGCGATAGGGTACAGGAGATACCACTGGCAAGGCTTAAAGTTGCGAACGCTCAGGTATAGCTCCTTTGTTTGAAGACTTTCCTAGCATTTAAACTTTCTTGCTTCACAAGGCCTTAATTCAAAGCGATTTGATAGAGTTTCCTACTTTTTACTGCGCAGCTTTTTTCCAAAGTTATCAATAGTTTAACGGTCTTCTTGATCCGCGCGCTTTCAAGCTTTTAGTAAAAAAGTTCCTTTCCATCACTAGGTTGTGTTTCTTAGCGAATTGTCTATGGAAGAACAAACTGTTGCTGCTTTACTTACTATTTTAAATTCGAAAGAAGTGATTCTTGATAAGCTTTTGGAATCGGATCAGAGTGAGAAAGTTGTCCTCACCTCACCTGCAGCAAGAATACTGGCGGAAATGAAAACAAGGTAAGTGAAGAAGTTTTCTTCATTTCGTGTTTAAGGTGTTTGTAGTTGTGCTGGGCCCAGTCAACTAGGATACAAGAAATTGTACATAGAGTAGTCCTCTATTCGTTGGCTGTATGTAACTACATTCCGTGTATTAATATGGCCATCCGTTATTGATAACCATGATGTATCGCATCTGCCAAACATGTAATTTAATATTTGCTTTTCCACCAAGGGGTTCCGCATGCGTCAACTTTTAATTGTTTTTCTACCATACTGCACCAATTAGAGTTCTTTTAAATCGTGAACTCGTTACTCGTGTGTGTGAAACGAATTTCTTGCTTAAATTGCTTCTATGTGATATAAAGACCAATTATTGAGTGACGCTACTTAGGCAGAGACTTCTTTTCAGTGCTACGTATTAACTACTTCTATTTGATCTTGTAATTTACAGAGCAAGTATGGTGTTATCTTGCCAGATACATGACTCATCCTTTATCACGGCCATTTTAAAAAACCCGTCACTCGAACTCATCTCTAGATTATCAGGGGAGTGCGATCCAGGCTTAAGACTCCCTGTAATACAGAAGCACTGCCAGCAGCTGCGAAAACTCTTCAAAGACTTCGTCAAACCTTCCGAGCCACCCAAGAAAGTAACTAGGAGCGAAAAACAGATAGTGCTCGACGGAAGTCGGGTCTTCCCTCCCGTGCGGGGATGCGTTTTTACCGAGGGGCACACCTGTGTCCACTTCATGGCCGACCCTACGGCAGGTTTCGGACTTCCAAGGGGGACGTTTGTGTATGCAAGTTCTCCATTACCTCAAAAGGTCTGTTAGATTATAAATTGCGTGCATGTCTGTATTATCCAATGTGCTTGCATTTACTTTGAGTCCTCACTGTCCCTTGGTCGTATTTTGCCTTTGTTTTGTGGTTAGTGTGGTTATGGTGTTGCGTCATGGTAATCATTCATTAACCTCTACGCCGAAGCCATCATCTTCCGTTCCGTTACACCGCGCATATGTTTATTATCACGAGCCTCTCGTGTGAACGAATTTCAAACGATGAAGTTCTACGTGTGAAGTACAATTGTTAACCTAGCTAAGTACATAAAGTACTTTTGAAGTTATGTACACTATAGAGAGCAGAATGGAAAATCGCCGTTCAATTGAAGTGGAATATTTCCTCGTTTTTCGTCAGCAGTTCTGTTGAACCGCCCGGCTAACTTCAGCTTTTTTTTAAAGGCACCATCCTTTTACTGGGAAGTCGAACTTTGCTCCCTGGGAGACAAGGAAGATCAAGAACCGGGACCTTGTATTTCTGTGGGATTTGCCCCCAGGACAGATGTGCTTGCCAGTGGCTGGGTAAACCCTGTGGGCTCATGCCTCCTACACAGGTTTGCTCCATTTTAATTACTTTTACGTCTCGTGGGGTGCTGTTACCTAAAGCAACCTTTCGACGCAGTTCGAAAGAAACAAGAGTACATAACTCTTCATAGTAAACAAAGGTTCCTCCTAAGAACAGACAACGAAGGAACCTTGATATGTTTGACTTAACAGGGGGGCGCAGGCACCTTATAACCCCCTCCCCTCTTAGCGACGCCTTTGTTCAGCTACAAGTGGGTTTCGCTTCTTCTTTTACTTAAACAAAGGTTCCTCCTAAGGACAGACAACGAAGGAACCTTGATATATTTGATTTAACAGGGGACACAGGCACCTTATGACCCCCTCCCCTCTTAACGACGCCTTTGTTCAGCTACACGTGGGTTTCGCTTCTTTTACATTTTTTAAATGTTTTTCCTTTGACCTATCATACTTGTGAAAACTGAATGTTAACAGCAATGGCCGTGCAGTGCTCTACAGAACAGGTGGGCTTCTACAATGGAAAACTGTCTCGTTGAATATTGTGATGAAAGAAAAAGACGTTATAGGGTGCGGATATAAGAGAGCTGAAGATCAGGCCGATAAAGGAACGGTGTATTTCACCTGCAATGGCGAACGGTTAGCTGAAAGCCTAGACGGGGTGCAGAGTGGTCTGTGGCCTGTACTTCACATTCAGAAGAAGGTAACACATCTTAAACCACTAAAATCACTTGCTTCTAATTTCTTCCTCAAAGTATCACCCTCAAATCAAGTGGAAAGGTCACCAGAGTGAAGCAAATAATCACCAATGTAAGAAGTTCCCCATTATTAAACAAATTCTCTTTCTTAGAACCATAGGAAAGCTTCTGTACGATTCGTTCATATATGCTCCGACTGGGCCCAAAGGGTATCTTTCCTAGTTCTAAAATATTTTCTGGAAGGATAAGAGCAAACCCGTTCTTGTGCAAATAAGTTTTAATGCGCTGGAGTGGTGAATTAGTATTTATATATATATATATATATATTGTAGGTTTCGCACATACTCTATTTGAAAGAGGCAGGCTTTGGGCGTCTCGAAAATGGTCTATTTGTATACAGTTTGCAGAAAATGAAACTTGGATTTAGATATGAATTTCATACGTAACCTTATGATCCCTGAAGAGAATATCCTTCGAGGTCTAAGGACAATCGTCGAGGCACGCTCCCAGCTGAGCCGGATAATCAGAAATCATTTGGAGTAAATTCGGGAAATAATTACAAAGCCGTTCTGTTAGACTCTCATTGCCAGGTTCTTGATGCAATTTTAATCAGATCGACTACTTTACTGATTGTTTTCAACCCTGGGTTATGCAAATGCCTTACTTTACTCTCTATTCCCCCAGAACGTGCGTGTTCGCGTGAACTTTGGTGCTCGGTCGTTCTTCTACGCAGAGGGTTCCAAACACCGTTTGGCGGCCGACTTGTGGAGTGACTCGCTAGTGGATGTCAGACAGGGATTCACTGAGCTTCCATTTGCTCTCGAACCTGATCAGGATGAGGATATGAAAGGAAAAGAGCCTCCTAAAGTTTGTAAACCCTCTCCGCCTAAACCTGCACCTCTAAATATCCCGAATGACTCAGCTAAAGGTTAGTTAATGGTTCGTGGAGTTCGCATCTCTGTTTTTTATGCAGTGCCCGAGTATATAGGACAAGCGTGTACAGTTCCCTTCGAAGCTCTTACATAGCCTGTGTGTAGTTGCATTCTTAACCAATGCTTTACTGTCAGTAGTGAAATGTTTATCTCTTCAACTGGCTCAGTTTTAGCCATAATTAACAGCATTGTGTTGATGTAGTCTATGACGATGACGACGATGACGACGGCGACATCAAAATATTCGAAAGCGACCAGAACAAACACGAGGACGTGATAAAGATGGCATTTACGATATCAAATGGGGTGGCGGGGATGATTAAAACTTAAATCAAAGAAAGACGATCAAGATAAGTTATGGTTACGAAACGGCTCATTCTTCTCATGCTTATTAAGAAGTGTAACACCAAAACAAACGTATTTGCATGAAGTCCCAGTTCTAATACCTCTATCGAATCCTGTTATCAAGTTTTCAACGAATACCTTAACTTCCTAAATATATATTATTACACGACTCGGGCAGTCAGAGGGCCAATAACTAAAATCAACTAGTCAAAATACTCTATTGCCGGTCAATATTCTCTCAGTATTGGACCGGGCACTGTCCCTAATGGTCCCGAATGATACCCCTCTTGTGTCCCTTTGAACTTCAGTCGTATAATAAATCTCTTATTAACCAAGCTTGCTCGGGACCGTACTGGAAGAATATCGGCCCTCGGTTTTTTTTGTACGGACCTTGCTGCGCTCGGTCTGTACTGTCAAGACGTCTGACCGATATTCTCCCAGTACGGCCCTCGCGCTTGGTTAACAAGATATACGTATTTCAGGGCCACTTCAGAGATTGATTCAAACTGTGCCTCTTGACAATTGCAGAATATGACCCACTGTCCTGCCTTCAATACAAACTGACAAGTAGTTACCACAGAATGACGGATGTGGGACCGGTAACACCTCTCCGCGCTAGTGAGGAGGGGAACAGCCGGTGGGGAGAAGCCCCGCCAGTAGATCCCGCTCGTTTGTTGGTGAAAGCTTGGGAGGAAAAGGTGTTTCCCGTCATTAGAAGACGATTTCGTTCAAACACTGACCGCCAGTCGGGGCTTGAGCAAATTAAGGGAGCTCTGCTTGCAGGTATGGGTAGACCTATATTGCATCTCGTCATATTGATGTGAATATATTATTTTTGGGGAGCCATTGTTAATAATAATTTTTCAAAGTCTACTTACCATTTGACGCGTACTCAATAATTCTGGCTCCTTATTTCAGGAATGATAGAGATCGCCATAGCAACAGTAGCTGATTTGTACGAAGATAATGGCGGTATCCCTACAACCCTTCAATTTCCCACCCTCGATGACGTCAAGGCCGACGTCAACAAGGTGAGCGCGGGGGGACTGAGGCCAGGTCAGGCTGTATTCATAAACAGCCCTACTCTGAACCAGGCCGCCTCTCTACCTGGCTTTGCAGTCCCGGATATGAAAAAGACGTTCGGACTTACAGGGGTTGTGAAGAATGTTGATAAGGTAAGTCTTTATAACATGCGTTTAGCTTTATTCCACAATTGAGCTTAGATTTAACATTTTTACCACACACCACGCTTTCAGCATTGCTGATTCTAACAGTATGCAGTCCGTATGTCACATAACAGACTTAAACAAAATAATTTGCCTTTCCACTTGTCTCTACGGACTTAGTCTTTGTGATTACGTAATAAGTATGGTTGAAGTTGAAGTCGTTATTACTTCACTTGTTTTTCTTAAGTACTTTTTCAAACAATAGCTCATAGAAATCGAGAGGTTTGAAAATATCGACGTATGAATCCTGTTTTTGTTCCAAGCTCATGTCAGCCATGGCTCTCCTTGCATATCTTTGGTGACAAATTTTTTTCATATTTTCCTCCAACAAGGTTTCTAGATTAGACTTGCTTGACTCTCGTGTTCCATTTTCCTTTCCGTGTTTCTCCTTTGTGAAGCTTGACCGCCTTCTCTTCTCTTCATTTTCAGTGTGACCATTAAACCATCCATCACTAGAAAGTAATACTTGTTGAAGTTATAGCACTAACTCATTCACCCTATTTTGAATATGAACTTGAGGTTAATGCACAGTTTATATAACATCAGTGAGTTGTTATGACGTTTGGAGTTAGGGCGAGATGGGTTCAAAAATCAGAAACTGTTTTCTGCTTGATTTCCTTTTAAGGAAGAGTGGGTGTTGAGCTACGGTGTTGAGAACAAAAGACTAACTAGCTGTAGGCGGTGTGTACAAAAGTACTATGTCGTATATGAGAACGATCCTTCGCAGTAAAGCACTATTTGAGCAATAGTGAAAATCAGACCTGAAAAAAATTTTAGTGCTTTACTGCGAAGGATCGTTCTCATATACGTCTCATAACCGCAGTTCACACATATGTTTCATATGTTTGTTGTTGTTTGATTTATCATCCACGGGTTTATATCGAATTAATTTGATGGCCTGCTCCCAGTTGGCTTGTTAGCTCAATTGGTAGAGCGCTGCACTAGTATCGCAGAGGTCAGTGGTTCGAGTCCCGTACAGGCCAAAAAAAAAAAAAAAAAATTTTTTTCAGGTCTGATTTCCACTGTTGCTCAAATAGTGCTTTACTGCGAAGGATCGTGCTCATATACGTCTCATAACCGCAGTACACTCATATGTTTCATATGTTTGTTGTTGTTAAAAGTACTATGTCTTTGCAACTTGGGCGAGGTGACACACGTCAGGTCAATTATTTGGTTTCCTCTCCTTGTAAGAAAGGAGTGCGGCACTGTTTGAAACACTAAGGACAAAAGGAGTGAAAAACTGAAAAACAAGCGGCTTTCGTTTGTTATCCACGAACTTGCCATTAGGGCCAGGGAAGTCGAAACGAGTTACGTTGTTTTTTTATTCTCTTTAAGTTGAGAATTTCGACTCCATTTCAATCTTCTTCGTTCTCTACTCTCGCCTTCACCGTTTATCTGTTTATTCTTTCATTTCTGGTGTTTAACCATCTTACGAAACTAATATTTTGAAATGATTCAAAACACCATTTCGGATTTCTGCATTCTCCTGCTACAGGAAAAATATTACGTCGTCTTTAGTGTTGAGAACAAGGACAAGATGAAAAACAGCCTTGATTTTTGCGTCTTACTGAAATGATGTTGTCCACCCAAAAACCGTGATAAAGCAACGAAGCGAAAAGTAACAAAACAAAAAGCCAAATATGGTGTGTGGTATTTTTCGCCGCACTACATCAACCCCAAGTCACTGATGTGATCTTTGGTTCAGAAAGATAAAAAAGGAAAGGAAACGCTCGTAAATAGATTTGAATCATATTAAGCACACGTTTTGGTAATTCGTGGTAAGATCATGAAAAGGTGATTTACACGCTGCATCCATATGTTCAGCAGTCGAGCACGATCTTGAATGAACCAGTGGAGCTAAATGCCTGGAAGTCACTGAACGGTTCTTTCAACCGTCTAGAGAATATTACGTATTTGTCTAGAAATGTGATGCTACAATAAATGACTGAGAGTGAGTTTTTTCGCAGCCAAAGCTACAGTACGGCTCACTCCTACTGCAGTAATTCTTCACAAGCCGCTCTCGTTCTGTAAAAAATCGCATTCACAAAAGCGGTGATGCTGGTTGAAAAAAAGGCCCTTATGGACTGTTGCGAGATACGAAGCATCAACGACGAAATAAAACTCTCATCGTGTCAAGATTAGGTCTGTTGCTTGCGTCAATGTTCCGTTAGCAGCAAAAAGAAATTATAGATTTTTTCTCTTTTCGGGGAATAAAACTCCGGGCCTTACGATGTCGTGGTTGAATGGTCTCTCACTAGACTACACACGCGTTGGTAAGCTATCCGTTACGAGGCTCGAATGTGACAAGCGTTTTTCGTAATGTTATCAGCAGTTATGTCTAAAACGTCGTGAATGTAGAAAGATTGAGAAAGGTGGTACAATTTGAGTAACTAACAACGAAAGTTGTTTGAAACGTCGTTAAGGTTCATTTTCTTGATGCAGCCTCAAGGATTAGCAGAAGTAGAGACGTACAACAGAGAAGAAGGAACACTAATGAGATTCTGGTATCCTATCAATGCTCTTGAGCGGCCAACCGCTGGTCTGGCACGTTCGTCATCGCTGGCTTTGTGCAGCGAAGACCGCACCCGCGCGGATCTTTATTGTGAGCTGCTCCGAAATGAGGCTAGTATGACCCGGATGTACTGTAGAGAGGCGCATTCCAGGTTGCTTTCAAAGCTGGCGGAGAATCATAACCAAATGTCAGGTAAAATAGGTTGGGTGTGGGGTAAGGTGGATATCGTTTGGTTCGCCCCCAGGGTTCTCGGTTGTTCCGTTTGTTTGCCCCAAGGGTACTCGGTTGTTCCGTTTTTTCAGGTCAGCTTTAATGACGAAAACAGTCAGTTCTATGGCTGGTGGAAGTCTTGAGCAGGTCTACGTTTCTTCTCGATATCTTGTTTAGTTAACAGAGATATTTCGTTTAATTAACATTTTTTTTTTTGCCTGAGCTGTTAATATGCCAATACACGTGTATTTTGATATTAAGTTTAACAATATAAAAAATATTCGACTACCTTTACCTGCTTAAGGGAGCTTGTTTCTAGCCGATCTCGGCATATCCGTCTAGGTATGAAGAGTATTGACCTCCATGTTTTAAATTCCTAGATATTTTATCACTCCTCCAAGCCCTCGCTGTCCAATTATTGGCTGTGCCTCAGTCCAATGGCACCATCATTATGACGTCACCTCACTCAGCCTCAGACCCCCGTCACTGCCTCACAGCCAACACTTTGCAACCAAGCACTGTATTCTTCAGTGAACCTGCGATGCTGATTTCTGAGGTTCGTAAGCTACTGTGTTTGGCAGTCGATCAGGACGAAGAAGAGGTCCTAAGGATGGTGAATACTATGTGTGAAGTGCTGAAGTGTCCTTCCTTAGGAGTCCACCACCGTGAAATGTCAGTCATGGCGGGAAAAGAGGACGAAGTGGTGTACTTTCCTGGCGCGGCGGTGACAGTGGTTTCGTGTCGAGAAGATCCCGGATGTTTAAATGCAGGGTACGTATGTGCCTATGGCTTAATAGTGTGACGCGAAAAAATTGAAACACAAACGGTCGAGGCAAGAAAAGAAGGGGCGCACATCCTAATCGTCCTCTTACACACTGACAGATTTTGCACCTAATAGCTCCTCACAGAAAAAGATGATGCAACGCTATTTCCTGTAGCTTTCTGTAATAATTTATTGCTCGATTGATTGATTTCTTTCAGGGGCTTGTCAAACCCTAAATCACCGTGTGTGTCCATTTCATGTTATCATGGAAACCAGAAAGTCAACAAAGATGGCCAAGTAGCTCGGTACAAGGTTGTTGAATATCCTAACACAGCCGAACCAAACTGTTCAGCACCAGCGGGAGCGCATCTTTATCCAGATGTTATTCTTCCATGCAATCGTCTTGATGTTCGCTGCTCAAGCTCCGCTACCGAAGGACTCGTGCTCCATTTAAACGCTTTTCCTGCGGAGTTCTTTTTGTCACTTGTCTTCATTGAAGTCTTTATTTCATTTTACGAGGAAAATTCCGTGGAGGGTTTTCGAAATTCGAAGAACACCAACACGAGTGGCGTCGAAGATACAAGTAGCCGGAGAAGTTTGAATCAGAAGACCGTTGTGCACAACTTGATTGAGATTCTCAGTTCTTTTCTGATGAAGTCGGATTTGCCTGCGGTTGTCAAGGAGATTATCTATCACTTACTGGGACAACTCATCAGAGTATGTCACTTTGTGGAGTCACAGGAAAACCAACCTCATAATGCCGATCACTTAAGCGCATTGGACCACGCCATGTCGCGATTGAGTCCTCTACGAGTTGAGCTGCAGAAATTGTTAGAAAAAGAACTTTCGGCTACGAACACTGCAGCGCTGGATTTCATTCTGAATTGTAACTTCGAACACAGTGAGTTCTCGTCTTACCTGCAGGCTCTTCTTGGGTTGGTTTCAGCAACCAATGAAGTATCATCAAGCCAAAGAAAATCAGGCAGAGGTTTGTCCATAAAGGAGGTTCGCGAGGCGTTACAGGTGAGTACAGCGACTGATCGGGTTAAAAGCGCGCAATAACGATATTCATCCCGTCCCCTGGGTGTAAAACATACGTAGTTTGCCGGTTTTTTTTTTTTTTTTTTTTTTTTTAATGCTTTATTTCCTATTTTCTTTTTGTCTCGAAGCAAATTATGATGTAAGCAAACTTATAAGCCACAAGAAAAATAGAGGTAACACAGACCTTAACCTTGGTTCCGTTTTGTTTAGGATGCGGTCTCTTCGGATAAGACTGACAATGTAGTGAGGTCTGCTCCACCAACAAGTGTCGACAACATGTTTAACTTTGAAGCGGAAGCTGCTATTCCTCCTTCGGCCACGGAGACTGCGGCCACGGAGACTGCGGCATCGTCCGGTCCTCCTTCCCCAAAGGTTAAGGCGAGCGAAAGGCGTGGCAGCGTGCGTCGGCGAAAAAGAGGCTTCGGACACGGCGTCACGTCTCCCACAGAGAGCATGCCTTGGTTTGATAAGGTCGTCAGCACCACACTGCTATTGAGAAATCTCATTCATAAAGATTCAAGGGGATTGTCCCAACTCTCTGATAGTTTGGCTGCGGTCATTGCTGCCAAAAGTACAGCACTGCAACGCCTTCTTGTCATCACTAACATTGCCACCACCTTGAGTAAGAAAGAAGCTGTGGAGGCTATTAAGAAAGCTTGCAGAGCGAGCGGAGGTATTCACGAAAGTGTGGTGTACATCCCAGAGGTCGAGTCGCGGGGTAAAACAGAGGAGCCAGGCAGTGAGAAGGATGGCGAAAGAGTGGATTCCAGGGTAAAGTCAATGACGGAACTCTTACCCAGTGCCCAGAGAGAAAAGTCCGACAAGATACTGGGTTATGCTGTCGTAGAGTTGAAGAGTTCAAGTCAGCTTGACCTAGTGTGTCAAACCTTGATGTCTAGTAAGACGTTAAAGGATCCGTCTTCGACAGACTCCAGCGTTGGTGTTGCCAAGGTCAACTCTGAACTTCTTATGGAAGGGACTAACGAGCTCACCGCGTTTGCAGTTTTTGACGAGTTTTTAAACGCTAGATTGTTTACTGATGATACAGCCAAATTGCTGTCTGAATTGGCCAAGACAGCTCTGGCTGAAATTTTCTCGAGTTGTGCCCGCGTTTCTAATGAGGATTCCTCACATGCCACAGAGGCTAGATCCATTAGTGTGGACAGTGTAACTGACACAGCCCTCCAAACTGCTGCTGTAGATCTACGGAGAGCTGACACCGCTAGTATGGGCAGCACAAACAAGGCAGAAGATACTGAATCTCAAGTTCGAGCAGAGATGGAATCAAGGTCACAGGAAATTCCTCGCCAAGATATAGATTTGTTCAGTAGCAATAGTGTACAGGGCGAAACGAAGTCTAACCAGATCAACCTTACTTCCATAACGGAAGTATTGCTGGCTAACGATCAAATTTGTAGGGTTACACCCGGGAACTTGCTGCTATCATTTTTCAACGCCGTGCGTCACGCCAAAGAATCAACCATACAACTTGTTACCCAGATCTTAAGGAATCACGGAAACCTTGTTGAAGGAACCGATGAAAGAGTGCTTGGACTTGATGGGTTTCTTAACTGGGCGTTGTCTCGTAGTAGTCAAGGTGTTCGATCGATATGGAGAGGGCTTATAGCTTGTGGTTATGATCTACAATTCAAACGGTAAAGTCTCATTTCTCGCTTTTATGACATCAGTGGAACGCCCCTAGCTCATTAGTTTGGAATTCTCCTTACACTGTTGGCTTACTGAATTGTTAATGTCGTGAGGAAAATTGATTATTTAATTACGTATAGGTTGTAAAGAATGAAATTAGAAGTGAACGACTAAATCTTGACCTTGAACTTACGACCACAATTTCTCAAGTTTGAAATGATGTTACTGTGCCATTATTAAAATCCAATTGTCTCTAGAGTTAATGGGCACTTAAAGTCACTTGCTAAAACAGCACAAATGATATTGCAACGAACCTATTTGAAGTAAACATAGCAAGGGCCGAATCTGCCGCCGGATTCAGGACATTTTCTACCTTTACGTGTTCCAGTTGTAAGATGTTTCAGGTCGTTTTTGGATTTTTTTTTTCCCACAAAACATTAAAGAAACCTATCATTTCTGCAGCAGCTTGGAAGGCTTGTGCTGTGGTCCATTGCTTAATTTACAGTGATAGATAGCAGTTTCGTGGATTTGATTTATTCTTAGGTGTTATCGCATGATCTAACTGCTTGCACCATGTTTATTGATAGGTGCACACACTTCCTTCCGTCAGAGATGGAATCAGATCATGCTAACTGGCCTGTAGCACGTGACCACGCCCTTGTTCTATACGTGGATACCTTGTGTCGGGCCTGGTCCACCACTCCGTCCCGTCTGATGCCAGATGAACTCCTTCTCTCTGAGGTGGACCTGACAGGAGAAGATTTCCATCAACTACAAGGTGAGTTTTATCTCTATGCAATCCTCTTCTCGAGAAAAAAACATGATTATCCTTTCCAAAAGTTGGTGAACTCGCCAAAAAATGCAGCTAGGTTAATAGTGTTCTCCAGAAGCACCCTAGGCACTTCTACTACAATATGATGAAAAGAAGACACAAAATTGTCAGCCAGAGGGTGTAATCTTGACATAGCACCGAATTCTGTCCACCTTTTTCCATAGGAAAGCGACATAGCACCGAATTCTGTCCACCTATTTCCATAGGAAAGCGACATAGCACCGAATTTCGTCCACCTATTTCCATAAGAAAGCGACATAGCACTGAATTCTGTCTACCTATTTCCATAGGAAAGTGTAGTAGCTAGAAGGCAGAAGTACGAATCAACTATTAGTAGTTAAAGAATTGTTTCATTGTGTCCCAGGTGTGTCCCTAAGAAGCCTGAGAAGTCGTTTTGCGTTCCTCAAGTCATTAAACGCAGACGTAGAACGCCTATTGTTGCCTGTGACCGACTTTAGAGCCGCTGACTCTTACAACCTGAGCACCGCTGCCCTTCTGAGAGATGCTCGCGGCCTCCTTTTCTATTACACTAAGGTGGCGCTGTTGAATCACGTGCTCAACCACACTGCCCATCGCGAAGCTGATGATCCGCCGCCTGAAGTCTCCATAGATCCACTGCAGTCCTTGGAAGGTTTGTTTCATTGCCATGGCATGAGGTCGTAACTAGAGCTGCACTAGAACTATCAAGCAATTTCTATCCTGACTAGATTTCTTTCCTAACATTGCGCGTGGGAACACTGTCTCCTTGAAAAGTTAACTTGCCAGGTGTACATCCCAGCTTTTAGTTTAATCGCCACTTTAAACACTTAGTACTGGCGCGTTCCATGCAACACCGGTTTTTGGCGAAGTATGCAAGTTTTGTAGGCGCAAAACCTGAAAAAGAGGTTTAAACCTCAGAGGAGTAGATGTAGGGTCATCTATTGCCTGGCAAAGAAAACTTGTCCCCCCACTTCTTTCCCCTCCCCCTCCCCCTGTGATTCTGCAGTGTCCCGGATGGCACTGAGCGTTGAAATCAGTCAAACAGTTGCTCAAGAATTCTCAAGAATGACTCATGATGCAACTCGGCCAACTCCCCAACATTCCTAATGATATACAGAGTCTCTAAATCCTTTTTACTCTGCTTATTGTTTCAGCGGATAAGGTGTCTTCAGCCGGGCCGCAGTTTTGTCAGGCCGCTCACAACATTACTGCCATTCCTTCCAGTGGACTCAGAGTCAAGGTCGCCACCGGTGGAGACCCAGTCTTCCCTCTGAAAGTTGTACTCCAGGGAGAGCAGGTCCTGGGGTCAGGTAATGCTAAGGAACATTTCGTAGCGCGATATGCGTCATTATTTCATACCTTCTATCCATTAACCTGGGTTTAGATATGTACAGTGTTCCATGTGAAAACTTTAGATGCTTTATTGGCTATGTGATCAATTCTAAGTTTGAAGTGACATTCTATCTTTTTGATATTGGTACAATATTTAACAATTATCCTTTGAAATCGAGGTGAATAGTGGCTAAATATTCCCGAAAGCCACTATTCACCGAGATTGAAAAGAATAATTGTTTGAGTATATACACACGAAGTGATCTCGACAAAATTAAAAGGAAGCCATTTAAAGGCAATTTCTGCTTCTGAAACTTTAACGAAACGCGAGTTTACCCCCGCTATTTTGTTTTTCACATAATCCACTCGCTCGGAGGTGTACATTGTTGATTAGCCCGAGATGGCGAACCAATCAGATTGCTTGAAACGCCAAGATCACTGAGTGTGTATATACTAATTATGTTTGTACGTCTGCGTGCCTGCCACACATTTTGTGCCTCATCTTGCTAGGTTTTGACCTCTTTATACTCAGGATCGTGCGACTGAGTAATTCTCCCTTTTTAGCCGCCAGTCATTTCCCTGTAAATTGACGAGGGAAATTGTTTTTACATCAGGATAACACCCATAGGTTAAAACGTCTATCAGTTTTTATTGCTTATGTGTTAGAAAGGGTAAAAATTACACAACGTTTATTGCACATCAAACTAATTACGTACGTGTCTTTTTTTTGTCTAGCTTCACTTTGCATTCCATATCTGATATGATCTCCGCGGTGGCGATTACCGCACTGGCTGACTTTCTGATTGCATGCCACAGGATTTACATCTTTTTTGCTTCTTTTATTTCAGGCGGCTCATTCCGTCACTTCATGTGGCTGATGGCGCGTGAACTCCAGGGTACCCATGTGGGGCTTTTAGTACCATGCCCTAGCTCTGCTGCTAACAAGAACAAGGTGTGTCATCTGAAGTGAAATTACTTAAATCAGCATACGAGGGAACCCCTCCAAGGGGACTCAATGAAGGAGCCAATTACGTAGGAATTTTCAAGGCTTTGCCGTTCGTTACACTTCTTTCTTTCACATTTTTTTCTTCTTTCCTCAGTTATATGACATAGTAACTCTTAGTATAGATAGGCTGTTGAAATTGAAATTTGATGGCTTTTGTTTTTCCTTTATGCTTATTATAGGGAAAGTTTATTTTGAAGCCGGGTCCCATGACTTATACGGAGGAGGAATTACTTATCTTTTTTGGACAGGTAAAGTTGAACTTTTTATGTATTTTTAGTTGAGAAAACCACACTTCTGTTAATCTTGAACATGGAAGTCCTTAGCCACTTGTTGCGAGGAAAAATATGATATCGCAATTTGTTCTGTTTGACTTTTAAATCTATTTTTCATAACTGTGTTGCCACTCCTTAAAGGGTTGTAGAATTCCTGAAACAAGGCTGTGCTCTAAGAAAAATTGAAGGGAGCCCAGTGCTCTGAAACTGTGAAATCCAGGGTGCCCGGCATATGCTTTCTATTAAAAAGCTAAGATTCCTGAGTCGCCCAAGAGCAAAAATAATAATAATAATAATAATAGTACAGTATTTATATAGCGCTATTTCTATCACTATCCAATAGCGTTGTACAATAATTTTATAAATCGGACCGATAAGATTAAAAAACCATAAAAATCTCTAAAACATGAGTAAAAGAAACTAGCTAATAAGGTAGTCTGTAATAATGAGAGTAAAAACTTGAAACTTATATTGAAATTAACTAATTTCCTAGCCAATTAACTAGCTCACCAACTAATCAACTAATTTACTAGCTAACTATCTAGCGGCCTAACTTACTACTTATATAATTAAATAGCTCAGTAAGGAGTAGTCTAATTATAAAATTTGTTAAAAAGGTATGTCTTTATACAGGTCTTAAAATGTGATAGCGAGCCGCTCACTCTTATGTTGTTTGGAAGAGAGTTCCATAGAGTCGGTGCTACAAAAGAGAAACACCTATGGCCATAACTTGCTAGCTTAACAGATGGTACTTTAAGTAAATTTTTAGAGGAGGACCTCAGATTTCTGGTCGTTACATAAGGCTTCAACAGTTCAGTGATGTAACTAGGGGCCTGGCCGTTGAGCGCTTTGTAGGTCAGAAGTAGTATCTTGTAATCTATGCGCTGGCTAACTGGGAGCCAGTGCAGCTGCTTTAAAATAGGTTTGATATGGTCGTACTTTCTTGTATGAGTGACGACACGAGCTGCGGCATTCTGGACATTTTGTAAGCGATCTATCAGGAATTTGGGCAGTCTGTATAGTAGCGAGTTGGTGTTATCTAGCTTAGATGTAATGAATGCATGAACTAGCTTTTCAGTATCTGCTAGAGATAGGCAGTCCCTTATCTTGCTAATGTTTCTAAGGTGGAAGAAGCAGGCTTTGCAGGTACTGGTGACATGCTTATCTAATGACATGTGCTCATCGAAGGTAACTCCAATGTTTCTTGCAGAGGGAGATGGCTCGATCCGCTCACCAGACACCTCAACATACTCTACTAATGGGGGTGGACGGTGTCGTGCCGTCAAGATCAATAGCTCCGTCTTTTCTCTGTTTAGTTTCAGTTTGTTGCACACCATCCATGAGTCTATCTCAGAAACACATGCCTCTATTTTTGCTATAGAACTGGGTTGTTCGGCTGGGTTGGGCTTGAAAGGGAGATAGAGCTGGGTGTCGTCGGCGTAGAGATGGTAGTTTAGTCCGTGCCGTCTGATGATGTCCCCAATGGGTGAAGTGTATAATACGTATAAAATCGGACCCAGTACTGATCCCTGGGGAACACCGTACCGAAGTTCTTTCGTCTTTGACTTGTTTCCATCAATTATTACAAACTGTTTTCGGTCTTGGAGATAGGATCGAAACCATTTTAGCACATTTCCTTTTACTCCATAGCGTTTTTCCATTCGTTCTAGTAGTAGATCGTGGTCGACTGTATCAAACGCCGCAGACATGTCCAACAATAGCATGGCAACACATTTTTGATTGTCTATTTCTAAGAGAACGTCATTTTGCACCCTCAAGAGGGTGCAAAATAACGCGCCAAGGGCCACCGGGCGCTGCTAGGCTACAGCCCTGCTGAAAGTTTACTTATTTAATATGTTAGCCTATCTTTTTGTTGTGCTATAAGTGTCCTTGTATCAATAAATGAGATAAATTTGTAGAATAGTAATATAACACTTTCCAGCCGATTGGCTTGTCTCTGACCTCATCTGGGTGACGTATTGATACTATAGGAAGGAATTATGTGTTATTCACTTTTTTCTACACAGCTACTGGGGATTGCACTAAGAGCTGATATTCCACTCGCACTGGATTTGTTACCTTGCTTCTGGAAAAGCTTGTTGAACCTGCCGTTGGACCCGCAGGACGACCTCAGAGAAACTGACATTCTCAGTTATAACTACTTACGACGATTTTCAGAGGTAACGTATACGTTTTGGGTGTATTTCTGGCATTAGGAGGCATGCTAAGTTGTTTTTACACCCGATGATTACTTGATTGTGCATTCCTGACAGACACGGAGGCTGCATGCTGCTTTGATGCCCTAATTTTCCCTAGTCGGCCACACCCTTGCTAGTTGTTCATCGTGGGTTGTCATTGTTGTCTCTGTTTGTAGACAGTTTCTCTTGGAGTCTTTCGATACATAGTTTTTGCTGGACGCTAACGGCGAATGTCTCTTCCTGGTCGTTTCTGCTCTTGATTTAAAAACTATCTGAATTTAAGTAAAAGTAAAGTAAAAGCTTTATTAATGTGTCGATGTATTTAGTTTTCACAACTAATTGGGGACATTATTTACTGTTAAACGATCTTTTTGCGATTTGAGTAAAGGACATTTTAACCAGATCAAACCCAGTTTTTTTTTGGTTTTTTTTTTTTTTTTTTTTTTGCGCTATTTGATTGGAAGTGCCGTTGTACTCTTTCCACGGTAGATCCTTTCTAATAAAGATTTTTAAGCCGTTAAAAATTGTGTAGTGTCAATATCAACTACAAACCAATGTATTTAAAACGAGACAGGCGACCTTGGATGGCATACGTGATGTATGTTTATTCTTTTTTAGGTGGAAAGCGCGGAGGAATTTCAAATGTTGTGTTTTGAAGCTGATCTGTGTCCATATCGATTTGTTTACACCTCCCTCGACGGCGAAGAAGTAGAACTGTGTGAAAATGGAGCTGATGTAGCCGTTACGTAAGTAAAAGGTCTACTGTGGGGATCTGTATCCAACAACGTGCAGAGTAGACTGAGCACAGGAGAAAACCAATCGATAATATATATTTTTTTTACCAGGACAAATTCATGAAAAGTATATGTTAAGTTTGAAACCCAGGTAAGACAGAAGTTATGAATCCATCAGGTCCTTAAATGGAGTGTTAGAGGACGAATAGTTGTTGAGAATTCAATCGATCGAGCTAAAATAAGGTTTTTGTAGATTATGAACATTAAGTGAAAAATAATTTACTTTTCGTGGATAAGATAACCCAACTTACGCCCTTTCTTATTAGTAGAAAAAGAATTGTTGTCTCTCTCTGCCGTAGATGGGAGAATCACAGATCATACGTACAAGCAATTAGAGATTTACGACTCAAGGAGCTGCGATGTGAGTCACGTATGGCGGCTGTTCGTTGTGGTCTGTCCTCAGTGGTCCCTCTGCACGTACTCACAGTCATGACTCCGCTGGACATGGAGATTCGAACGTGCGGGCAACCCTCTCTTGACCTAGGATTTCTCAAGGTTTATCACTCTATTCCATCATTTTACATGATTTATAGTCGTACTGATACTTTGGCACAGTATGGAAGTAGAATTCGAGGGATTTTCTTGTGATTTTCATGTTTTTCACGAGCATTTTTTATTATTACGATGCCCCTAGGTGCCTCATGGAGAAACAAACCCATTTAGACTAGACAAACTAGAGACAAAGCTATCTTGGCTGGTCAACGAAATTGGAACAGAATGCTTTTTTGGTCGCCGGTCGTAAACCGACAGCAAAATTATCAATACAGCCAATCAGGAAAAAGGTTAACATTGTGAGGAGCCAATCAGAACTTGACAAAATACGTGCAAAATACAGATTAAGGCGCCGCCCAAGTGCTTGTAAGGAACGAATTTGTAGACTGACAAATGTTTTTTTTTTCCTTTTCTTTTTTGCCAGGCCCACACTTGCTATGTAGCAGGGGTGAAAGATACTGATGTGCACATTGAATACTTCTGGAACTCAATGGAAAGTTTTTCTCAGGTTTGTGATTCAACCCTTAAACTTTTAAGTTGTGATTAATAAATCTTTCTCTTAGCTGCTTCATGCTAACTTACAAATCAGTTCAGAGAATTGTTAGTTACATCATCATCTACCCTTTTACCACGAGATTACTTGAGGACATGTCAAAACTGCGATAGAGGCTACATGTTGATCGGTTATTGGAGTTATAACTAGAAATGTGGCATTTGTACGTACAATTTTGTGCCGTACTTGGGTGAATATCTTTTGGCTAGGGTAAACTTTACCCGGCGGTAAACTGAAACAAACAAAGCACTCTGATTGGTCAATTCGGGTAAAAATTACCCTCATCTGGTAAATGTTTTTAGTGCACATTGTTTTTCATAGCGGCACAATGTTTTAGACATGTGTTTTCAAGAACTTGTTTCAAAAGTTTCTCCACAGCATTCTCACTTCTGAAAAACAGAACTGATTTACTAAGTCTGTCACCATAATGTTCAACAAACTAGTTTATAAGTCGGCTTTGTGATGGACCCCGAGAAGGAGAAGCAGAGAGAAGATTGGCAGAAATGATTTCGGTCTTTTTGTGAGAAAATCAAACAAATGAAAGGAAGCCAAACTCAAGTCTCTCTTTTTCAACCTCGTTTAGCCAAGAAACAAAAAGCCAAGTAACTATAAAACTAGAACAGAAAGACAAAAATCAGATGGCATTAAGAATGTCATCACATAGACCGCATTCAATTCACAGCTCTTCACTTTAGTTTGGTCTCTTCTTCGCTCTCAGGACCAGCTGCGAAAATTTGTGAAGTTTGCATGTAATCAAGAAAGGTTACCAAGCCGATGCACTTGTCAGGACGGCAATCCTAACACAGCTGATGTACACGTCCCGCCATACCCCATGAAAATTGGTCCCCCTGACGGGAGAGGTGAGTTGCAACTTTTTGTAACAGTGTACATTGTTGCTCTTGTGAGTGAATAACAGTGTTATTGCTTGACAGTGGCTAGCGGAATTTCCAGGTTTTTTTTAATTGTATACATTAATTGGTTGTACAGTAATAATTGCCCCCCACAAGTTTTCCAGCCCAGAGGCCAGTAATTAGTAAATTGTAGTAGTACATGGTAAATTTTCTTACTTCTATTAGTTTTCTGGAGAAGAAGAGAGAGGGAATTATGAATAATCCAAGTTATAGTGCTTTTGTGGAGCACCTGGATTGATTAACAACGTACTGATGGATATGATTCGAGCTGAGCTTGTAGGGGCGTCGTGGGGGGGGGGGAAATTTTGGAAGTAGAGATACTCTTTAGGGAACATTTGCAATGATGGCTGTCTCTGTTTTAAGTTTGTCCGATCAAGGCTACAGTTACAGCGAAGTTTCTTCCCAAATCGAGTGTAGGGTAAAGCTATTTTTGATTGTTTGTCTGTAGATTTTTTATCACTTTCAATTCCGGGTTGATTGACATTTCAGGTCCTTCAGACGCGCGGTACATACGGGTAGAAACATGTATGTTTATGGTGAAACTACCTCAATACTCGACCCAAGAAATTATGACTGAGAAGTTGTTATATGCTATAAACTGCCGTGAAGACCCACTGACGGATATCACGTAACGCTGTTCAAAGGAAACTCTGAAAATGAAAACAAAAACAAAAAAACAGAAAAAAAACCATCATCAACTGATCAGAAGGATTAAAAAAACAAATGGAGCGAAAACTGTAGGTGTTGTTCATTTGGTGGTTTTTTGCGCAGAGTAGCCGCGGAAGGCATTGGAAGGAAAAGACAATGACTTTGCATTCTGTTTCTTTGGCGGATTAACTGCACCTACCTGCTCATGATATAATGTCCTAAAGACAAGTGCGTGCAGTATTTTCTACAAAATGACTTATAAGCAGTAATTATTACACAATTCAAGTTTCCACGATGATTTAAAACGAATTTGAAGCTCTTTTGGATCAGATATTTATGCTTGGCGTTAGAAAGATCGAAAATGTTGGTGTTTTTTAACGGACCTTATTTGATATATTAATACATTTCCATTCCTGTGTGTAATGATTTCATTATGCATGTGGTTAGAACTAATGAAGTAATTTTAAACCAAGTTTTTCCAAGCAAAAAATAGTAAAAGATTGCAAAGAGTAAGAAGTATTTTAAGATCATTGTGAACCTTGCCTCGAAGTGATTATTTTCTGCAAGAAAAACAAAGTGGATATTTTTCAAGTATTACGATGATAGAAAAATAAACTTGATAATTTAAAGTTCCTTCTCTTGTTTATCTCTCATCTTATTCTGTTGTAACTAAATTTTGATTTTCTGGGCCACTTTTTCTTTGTTATTTCCTTTTCCTGTATTGACTGTCAGTGTAAACGAAATTTTACTGGGAGAAGGACTCAAATAATGATCGTCAGCTTGTAAACAGGATTATGTCAATAAAACAAGACATTTTATGGCGCTGTTTACGTGAAAATGGCCATTTAACCAGGGAGCTGTTCACAAAAGAATCTTTCGCGTTCCATAATGCATTCACCTGAAGCAGCAAAAAAAAATACTTGAATTGCAAATTACAACATGAATATTCAATTTTTCCCTCCGCAAGACCCAAACGGATCGCTCAGGAGGCCATCTTCGAACCCAACAATGGAAAAAAAAAGTTTCAAAGTCGACGTTGCCATCGTCACCAGTGGCGTATATCGTCGTGCTTCGAAGAATAAAGAGGTGGGCCATCAACTAGTAGCGTACAAGAACTCCACGTTAAAGTAATGGCCTCAGACACGTGCTTAGCATGTAAAATGTCTTCAAGAAATTGTTCGTGGAAACATTTGAAGGAAGGTAAGAAAACAACCTATTTTTTTCCTTGTAGATATTATTTTAGCGATATTAGATCAACATTTAGAATAAATGTGCTCAAACGTTTACCAAATACAAGTTGACTAACGGTCGTGTCATCATAATATTGATGAGGACTGAGAGGGTGGAGTGGAATAATTCTGGGGGAGAGGGCGTCTTCGTTTGCACAAGGTTTCCATAGCCGTAAGAAATAAAATTCTTAATTGAATACTGTTACTAACCCAGTACAGTACATGGTGCTGGGCGAACAAACTATGTCCACTATGTGGTCTACCCTATTCGCTTTATGAAAGAAAACTTTCTCGAGACTCTCGTCGACTAAAATTTGTTAAAAAATAATTTTTCCTAAAGCGGTAATCTTCCTACGGCAAAGTTCAATGTTGTGCCAACTACACTTAAGTATCATGTTTTGATAGGTCGCAAATATGTTCTAAGTTGATATTAGTTTTAGTCAGACAAAAAATAAATTTTTGTGGCCACTGCCTCCTATTGAATAGTAGTAGCATCACTATAGAATAGCAGTAGCATCACTAGTAGATGTAAAGCAAACAAGCTCCGCGTCCCCAAGAGCAAGCTGAAGAACTATGGTGATCGAGCGTTTGCGGTCGCAGCTCCTGTCCTGTGGAACAATCTCTCTCCACAAATAAGATCAGTAGAAACCTTGTTCAAATTTGGTAAGATTTCCGTATAACCCCATACTCATTATGCATTCATTCTTGGATTAAGGAAGCAGAGGCAAAACAATAGATTTCCTTTGGGACTACGGCTTTGTTTTTGATTGGTATGGGGTTATAGGCGGATTCATGCTGACGTCATTGTTTACATTTTTGCTCATTTGCATACGGCTTTGCGTAAAGAAGGAAGCATGTTAGATACAAATTGACTTCAGGCAGCTAAAGAGCTAGAAAACCTCAGTACATGGTGAAATTTTTAGCTCTTTGGGTGTAATATTCAAGGAGAAATGGTCCATCAAAAACTGCAAAATTTCTCGGTGGCAAAAGCGCTAATGAGCTCATACATTCTATGTAAAATTTTGAGTTTTTAAACCCGTGTTGCACAAAAAGTATTCAATGCATCAGGCTCGTTTTCATTGGCCGAGTTAATCGTACTTTGACCTTTCGATATTCCGAACTGATTTATTTTTAGCTCCATCAGAAACTGAATTGCTTATGCCAATGAGGCAAATATTGTAAACAAGGATTCCCCTATACGGAAATCTTTCCGTTTTCTGATGGTAATATTTTATTTCTGAGGGTGTCAACTATTATAATTTTATATGATAGGTAATAATGTAAATGTATTATCATCGTTAGACGTTTGTAAAGCGCCTAGAACTTTAGGATTAGGCGCTGTGCAAGTAATTGAATTATTATTAAGAGGAGGCCAGTAGCCAAATATGTCGAGGAAATGTACGAGGGTATCGATAGAATGCCGAACTTCACCCGATTTTAACCCGATGTCACTTATTGTTTGTTTCGGAGTAATTGTGTCATATCAGTAGCCACATGCAGTATCAGACAGCCCATTTTTCTATCTATCATCTTGAGTAGATATGTGAAAGGAGACATGCATAACGAAAATGGAACTTATTGCTTGTGAAATAGACGATCACTTTGCTAATACATTATGGTTTAAGTCGTTGAATTTATCTTGGTTCTCATATTTTTCAATATACTCAATTTTCCTTCATCTTTCATCGGGCAGATTTTGAATTCAAGAAAAACAAAGGAAAAAAATCAGCAGTAAATGAGAAAGGAATTGAAGAGAATCACAAGAGAGACGAGAGAGAAGAGACGGGAGAGAAAACGTGAGTTAATTGCTTTATATGATGTAATTTTTGTAACACCAATTTGATATTTGGTTACAGTCGGTGTATGCAGATTGCCGTATCAGTGTAAGGTTTTTAAGCAATATTTTAACATCTGTTTTTGTCTTGAAGATTTCTTAAAATAAAGTGGTGAAAATTCGAAAAAATCAGTGCATTAAAATTCCACAATAAGAAAACAACCAGAACGAAGCGGAGACCAGTTGCACGAGCTTTTGATTAACAATTCTTGGCCATTTTTGGCATATGTCATTTACCATAAAATTGTTTTCCGATTAGAATTTTCCTACATTTTTTTTTTATCTCTGGGATATGGCTGTTAGACTGTAGCTTTTTCCTTATTTGCATCCATTTACAATTCATGAAAATGCATATCGTAGTAGTTTGAGTTGTAAAGGCAGTAAGGCATTCAAGATTCAATTAACACTCAAATCTTTTTTTATGCTATCGTTTAAATTTGTTGTTAAACATCGAAGCAGAGCAGACCGCGCAAAACTCGTTTAATAGGTCATGGATAAGCAGTCTGAGTTTTGGCCAACGAGTTTTTCTGATTTCTCAAAAATTCTTTGAATAACTTTACCATTCCGTCTGAGTTATTAGTGAAGTCAAACGGATGTGTCTAAATCATTGCAATGTTTTTCACATGTCGGTTTTGTTCGTACCATTATTCGGCATTTAATATTCAAGACTGTTTCCAACGTTATTTGCTGGCAAGCTTCAGGATGGTAACTTCACTGATTTTATAGAGATGTGTTGATGTTTCCTTTCTGTCTTGAAAAAATGAGAATTTCAATCGACCCGATACACGCAAAATAATTATTATTGAGATTCCATGACACATACTTTTAGCGCCTTCTAATTTACATGTTTACAATTCGTTGCTCGTGAAAGTTTGCCTTTTCGCGAATTCCAAGGTTTTTTTGCAAAATCACAAAACTACATGTTGCACTCGGGTCAGTGTTACACAACAACTAATATGTCAGTGAACGATACAGAAACATGTTCGAATTTTGCTTTGTTTTGTGTCAAAAAATACTCTAATTGATAAGAGGCAAAGAAAGTCGTTCACGAGTTCTTTTTGGCTCGTGCATTTGTTGTAATGCGAAGACAATTTCACAGTCGTCTTGGAATAAGTTAATTATTTTACTAGACTCACGGCAATCTGCTTGTATCGGTTATAGTTGTTTATCTTTGGATATCTAAATCAACCGTGAGAAGATGAAACGAACAAGAATATTATGAAGAGCTACATGACATTAACAGCCAGTTTGCATGGGATTCTTTAATTTGAGGTTCGAGCGAATTCGAGTAATGATAAAGTTTGCTAGTTGGTTTGCCGTTGGAAGGATTCAATATAAATTTGAAATGGTGGATGTATTCATTAATTCTGTAGTTCCTCTCTCTCTCTCTCAGGTACTGAATTATCGACAACTGGAGTCAAACTCAAGCAAGAGGTAAAAAGAAACTCTAGAGAAGAGTTCCAATTTATCAAGGAGATTCTAAGCTGAATCCATTGCGTTTGATTTCCAAAAACCTTCATTTCGACTATTCTTTTTCCAACGTACAATTTCTTTGCGACTAGGACTGTCAGAAACTTACAGCTCAGTGCTTGGTAAACTTGATGTCGTTTATATTTGTTTCTTTTTTATTAACATCTGTTTAAAAATTATAATTTTCCCGCCAAAAAACTTAGAAAAATACAGGCGCCCAAAATACGCATGCGCCGTTTTTTTTTTTCTATGCTGAATGTTTAGGATTCTGTATATTATTGAATATAATTCAATAACCTCAACAATATTGTTTGCTGTTTTATAGTGATCTTTATTTTCTTCCTAAAAACATTTCAGACAATAAACAGTAATACAAGTATTTTGTTTTTCAATTACTTTATTCTCTTCTAATATTATTTAATTAGTTGAGTGAATTTCCATTAAGTAGTCAAGAAAAATTCGTTCGAATATATACTAAGACTTTTGGCGGGAAAATTTGGAGCAATTTGCGCAGAATTTCCCCTGACAACATTTTCAACAAAAAATTCTAAATAGCTTCCCTTAATTTTTTCGCCAAAAGATGTGATCACCTTGTGCAAAAAATTTTTCCTAAACACTTTTGAACAGCTTAAGTGTCAATTTTTTTCGTAGAGAAATTCATCTTTCTTTCTCTAAAAGTTTGGTGTTTGAATTTGTTTTCTTTTGCATAAGGTGATATATATACTTTACTACTCTAGAAATAAGATGGCAACTACTAACTATGATGGCAAGCTACAATCAGCTGCTTTATAACAACATAAAAGATACTTGCTATGCCGCTGCTCACAAGACCTTTTTCAGCCGTCGGATTATTTTTATTTGTTACACAGGAAATACTTTGACTCTAACTGATCAACATTTGTGATTAAACTTCAATCTTTCTTAGGAGCCAAGTCAGTTGTATTGTTTTAGTCCCGACAATCTGGATAATTGCTTGGCTCCCCGTATCTTTGAAAAATTTTGGCTCAGTTCATTTACTATAACCAAAATAATCTTAAAATTATCTTTTTCATGGGCCGAATTGAGCACAAACTTTTTGTTGAGTTACCTTTCATTTTTTTATCGGTGAATTCAGATTTCAATCTTCAAAATTTCCTGTGTTACTTTAAGTTCGGGGTGAAAAAGGTCTTTCTACGTTATAAATACGATAAAACCCAATGTCTGGTTCAAAAAATATTTGTAAAGTTCAGCGAAAAACCTTAAAACAAGTTGTACAGACCAAAAACAAGGAAAAATCCTGAATCAGTCCTTTTGTTCACTTGTTTTTCTTCAAGGCAGGAACATTTAAACACAAAAATCTCTTCCACGTTATAGTTTCTGGCATATTTCTTGAGGAAATTCTCTTTTAATTTGTTATAACAACGAGGAATTGCATTTAATGACAATAACTTATTTGAACAGATGCTATTTCAAAAACGGAAAAAAAAACAAAAATCTTTAAGTTCGTTGTTAACCGAGCTCATCTTGAATTCCTGTCTAATTCTTGTAAACTCGAAAGTTGTGCAAGACAAAATTAGTTTAACGCGACTTCCACTTTATCATTTCGCTTTGGTTTGTCAGACAATTCTATTTTCTCATAGCTGGAACTGGGATTTGAAAGATCGATATTGATCTAAACCCTTCGAAGTCTCCTTAATTGAGTTCAAGGCAAGAAGTGTTTGATTTGTGATCATGTGTCCAGGTCCTCTAGTCCAATTGCCCTGCCTGTAAGATTTTAATTTCTAAATGCCTCTAGCTTTTTGACGTATTTTATTTGCAGACAGGATAAATTCTTGTAGTCTGAATAACTATCAAAACAATACCTTTCAAGAAAATTAATTGGAGTCCCCTGAACCAGACATTTTGGTTTTATATACTTAACTTGCTAAGAGACGCGAGAACGTTGGCATGTAAGTTTTCTCTGAGGCTTTTGTTTTTCAAGGAAATGACATTATTTCTCAATTTGGTTTTTTTTATAGTCAATGCAAGAGTAAAAGTGAACAGTTTGTCGCCAAAATCAAGGTCAATTTCTCCGAGATATGATTGGCTGTAAGAATTACCGGTCGTTACCATTTGTCATTGGTCAATTGAAGTCGTTCCGTTTGTATCATTCGTTATGTTATGTCGTCCACAGGCATTTTTTAAAGATGTCGGTACTTGTTGATCGAAATCATCCGTGGTCTGCTGCTGTTCAAATTAACTCCATAAAAAAGCCAGAGCTATGGTCTAACGTCAAGCAGTGGCCGTGGGTCGTAATTCGAAGTGTTTTGACTTAGTCGAGTTGGCTTGCGTTTCGGTTCTTACCGAAGGTCGTAGCGAGCTTTATTTTTGTCTAAGTCAAACTTGCATTTTTTTTTCTTTAAAGATCGTTTACTTGTAAATTATTTAGTTTTATGTCAGAGAAAATTCTCAGGCGTATCACCAACTTTACAAATTCGTCTATCCGTCTCTTCAAATCTTAATATTCGTAACTTGTTGTGATTTCGGATTATAGAATAATATTTGTCTGATTAATCTCTCGGTTTCAGAAAGGTTTGGAATTTTCCAAGGAACTTAATGTCAGCTAGGTGTTCTCCTCGTCAATTTCGTCATTGTTTAGGGCGGCGAATGTATCGTTAACGTAGTATCACCAAAGTGGGATTGTTTCATAACAAACGAATAGGACAAAGGTATTCTTTTGTACTAGTCAGACAAAACGTATTTCAATAATTTTCCCGTAAAGCGTTATATGTTGCCAACGTTCTCTTGTCCATTGCAATAAAACTACAAAGAAAATATGTGAATCTTCTAAGGCGGCACTGATTATTGCATTGACAAAATTGTAGACGAATTACCCTTAAGAAATCGTATTTTTCCAGAATTAAAAAAAATTGCTTAAAACAAGAACAATGATTTTTTTCCTGAAAAAGTTTGTTGTGATATAAATAATGAAAGCATTTTCTCGGAAAAACCTCGATCAATTTGTTTCTCGGTTCTAATTTCACAACAATGACTGGATAATCTGTGCCTGTTTTAATTTTCACATTTCTTCTTTCAAAAGCCATTTGCCTTGCAGTGCCATCTTACAAAGTTTAGAATATCCAACTAAAAATGGTGGCTGCCATCACCTGAAGCAAGTCTTACATAAAGAATCCCTCCTCACCTTCTTTTACTCCTCCAACTCCCATTCGTATTTGATGATTCAATCAGCCGAGGTTCACAAGCCAATTTAGAAATTTAGGCAGCCACCATTTTTATATAATAATAATATAATTAATTTCAAAGTTCTTCTTATCTTTGTAGAATTTCTTTTGGATTCGTTGATTTCAGTTTTTTTTCTTGAATTCTTCGTTTTGCGGTCATCTTTATCACCTCATTCATCCTGTAAGCAGAGATGAATAAAACAAAGTTTAATGTTTGGCTAATTTACAAGCAACTTTTGATAAAAAATTTGAAGAGAAAAGGAGAGCTCAGAAAATTAAAGTCGAACGAATAATTTGAGTTGCAAAACGTGTTTTCAAAAAGAAGTTCATTTTAACAAGGTTACTGGTTTATGTTAAAAAGTTTTTGCCCCAATTTCTCCGCGCGTTCAGAAGGACAACCACCGAAGAGATAAAGTGCACGTGGCTTTGCTGTGCTCGCACTTCATGCTCCTTTGCAATTCATCGACATTTGTCTCAGTCGAAGGCGAAGCATGAAGCGAACTAAAAACCTGTCTTCTTCCTTACTTAACAAGTTTATTATCCCTTCGGAAAGAACGATAAGATTATTCTGGCTTGTTCTCTAACACCATTGCTTACCTTCAAACAACTTTCAAGCAGATTCTTCATTTTATTGGCACAAACACAGAAACTTCACAGTGACACGTCCTCACTCGTTCATGACCTGTTTGCTTTGAGAAAACTTCACAAATTGTCATGAATATGGAATGAGAAGACTGACCAATTACTAATGAACAGTCACCGTTATGACGCCTGGTTTTTTTTTCCTCGCCTTTCGGGAATGCATTAGGAAAGCCCCTGGAGAAATAGAGTTTTCACGTGTTACTCCACGAGTTACCATGGTAGTAGCAAAATGTTTCATTGAATAATTACGAGGAGAAATACTATTGATTAAAGTACGAAATCCAACAAAAACGCTTTCTGGTGAAAAGAGAAACACGGTTTTAACATTGGCATAAAAGTAAAGAGATGTATTAGATATCGTAATATAAATATTGCATGAGAGCATAAAATAGAAAAACAAATAAATAAATACACAGAATACAAAATGAAATTCGATGTCACGTTCCCCTGACGATGATTTGTACCCTGACTAGGCGCGCTAATCGCGGTCCACCAGTCTCCCCACTGAGCTGCGGAGAACTTGATATACACATATATATATATATATACGCAGAATAAAAAGGTACACCAAACGATGAGCTCCCAGTAGAAGGATCCAAGGAGGATACAGTGCTTCAATGTAAATTTTAAGTAAGTGTAAAACGATGAAACATGAAGCAAACTTCTAACTGTTCCAGCTTTAATGTGGCGACGTTTCGGCCTTCGGCCTTCTTCAGGTGGAACGTATTTACATAAAAACTAAAAACTAGAAAAAAGTTATATATATATATATATATATGTATATAGAAAGTTTAAAAATTGCAAGGATGGACAACTTCTGACGCAAAAAATATAAACAATTTTAATAAAAGACCTTCAGTTATTTACAACTTTTGAAATAAAAAAAGAGCATTAAATAGGATCGAAGTGCTAATGATTACGTAATTACAGATAATGACTAATGAACTGGTGCTAATAAAAAGATAACAAAAAACCTGCTTACAAAGAAAGCAATGGACAAAATACAAGAAACAAACCCTAAAAACGAAGAGATAAGAGTACTAAATATATTAATATGAGTGACGTAACCAATTGCAAAGAAGTAATGCGGCAAGCATTAAAAAAGGGAAAGCCCACTTTTAACTACAACTGTAAACCGTAACAAAATCCCAAAACAAGGCCTTTGGAGCCCGAAAGGGCAAATTAGCAACAAAATCTTTGGAAGGGCCCTTAAATGATACTAATCAAAATAAGATCCCTTGGCAGAGCCTCTGAGTCCAGTCCATACCTAAAGGGCCGACAAAATCCAAGAAAAGGGCCTTTGAACGATCAATTAGTAGCGCCTAATATAAGATGGAAAATTAATTATAGCAAATTCTATTTTTCGAATGAAATTCCTTTCTTTTATTCGAACCATGGGGTGCCAAAGAGAACAACTGAGCACTCCAATAAGCCTCTTTTGTGATTAAAAGCCCATCGATCTCTACAGAGCCACTAGGGGCCTGTACCTGATCAATGCATTGGAACGAAAAATCGTCCAGGATGTGTGGGGTTTTGTTAAAGTGTATTGCTACTTCACAACTTGTTTTGTTTGTGAGCATAGCAGATTTGTGATTTCGAAATCTCACTTTAAAGTCGGTAGTAGTAGATCCCAAGTATTGCAGGAGACATTTCTTGCAGGAAGCCAAGTAAATCACATTTTTAGAGTCACAGGAAAGTCTAAAAGTCTTGCAAACTTCTAGCTGTTCCAGCTTTAATGTGGCGACGTCCTTTTATTTACGATAAATGAATCAGCATACAAACACATTTGTAGATAATCTTTATCAACGAAGTAAAAAATGAGAAACAAACGAACACTAAAAAAATAAAATCATGAATGTAAAATCATAAACTATAACCTCCCTGACCAGGATTTGAACCCTGGCGTTGGCCGCTTTCGTTGTGTCTGTATATAATACATCAACCACCGACTGCAGAGACCAACTCCAGAAACATGTGAAAGTAGGAGTGATTTACCTTAGATATGAGGTTTTAATGTTAACCACACAATTTTATCCCATTGTGGCGAAATGCATATCCTCGGTTGAAGGATGTACAAAAAAGTAAACTTGCGATTAACTGGGTAAATAAGTCTGTTCATTTACGAAAAAAAAAGCATACAGAACACTATTTATCAACGGGTTATGAAATGGGAAAACAAACGAACACACAAAATAGAATTAAAAATAAAATATCACAGACAAGTTCCCCGTAAACCCTGACTGGGTCCACTTTAGCGATACAATTCTCTACATATTGTCTTGCACGCGAATTTCACCAAATTTTCATCATTTATCCAACAAGTTGCTTGAGTACTGGGATCGACAAAAGCGGAATCAATGTCCACCCCCGTCCCCCCCAGGCCCAGGACGAGTAAGGAGATTCAGGATTTCCGCAGACCTCAGTTAGTTGGATAGAAGTTTATGACTTATTGTGGCGTTTTTGCAAGAATAGTCCCTTTTACAGTTGTAGGCTTGGTGGCCAAGCCTTTGAACTGGAGTGAGGCTAAGGGTGACCCTGTTGTGATAGAGACCTGTATCTAGTTAGCATGATAACAAGGTAATTTGCATTTGAAAAGCAGCAACATATTTATCATAACAAGGTCACCCTAAGCCTCATTCCTGTTCAAAGGCTTGGCCACCAAGCCCACAACTTTAAAAAGGACTATTGGCCATTTTCTTTCAAGTTTGGAGAAAAGCTTAACATGCCTTCAATTTGATAACTATAAATTTTTCGATTTTGAGGGAAAAACAAAAAAAAAAACTGGAAAAAATTGTAAAACAATATTCGAATATATAAAAAATAAGAGAAAACAAAACAAAACAAAACAACAACACAACCGCAAAAAATTTGACTAGTTTCCCGCGCTTGGGTTTGGACTTTATTGGGGCGTCACGATGCTTCTCCAGTGAGCGGCGGGGGATATCGACTTTACGTCAATCAAGGAAAGTTGCCTGTTCATTGCCAGAACTTACTCCCGCATCATAAATATATCAGCCCATAGGACGAACAAAGCAATTTTACCAGATATCTAGGTAGAAAACTATCAATTTTTCAAATGAATAAAGGCTGATAGTTTCGAAAGAAAGTGTTTGGGGCTGCGTCGGTGGGAGTAACGAAATAATTTGGATATATCAACAAAGTTGAAATGGTAAATTGGCCACCGTAACGATTACAAAAGCTGACGTTTCGAAGGGCTAACGCTCGAAACATCAGCTTTTGTAATCGTTACGGTGGCCAATTTATCATTTCGACTTTGTTGATATATCCAAATTATCAATTTTTCAGTTAACTTTACAGGAGCAGCAGGCATATGGCATCTATGGCTTTCAAGTACATGTACATCATTCGTTTCCGACCGGTGTTAATTAGTTAGATATAAGTCTGTTGACTCAAATATGAACCAGGCATTTTCTTTATTCAACTTAAAAAGCTACTAATCCTTTTTTTTTCTTTTTTCTTTTCTTTTTCTTTTTTTTTTCACGCAGACGCGGATATCTTCTTGGTCCTATTTGTGCCTGCCTAACCACGCCGCCAGGGTCTGGGACCCACTGGTAATGTGATATGGAACGGATTAACCTCTGCACTTCCTCTAGAACATATGCTTTTTGTCGGCGCACTCGAAAATAGAATCTGAAGAGACACGCTTTTTATCAGATCATATAACTGTGAAGAAGAATTTTTCGCAATCATGAACTTCCAACTGTTGACGATCCTAGTGATTGCTGCCCTTTTCTCTCAAGCCAGAGGATATTGCGGTAAGAAATGTGTGGGGCTATTCCTTATACGAATCATTTAAGCAGAACATTTAAATTATACAAGCTATGTTACAGGAATGCTAAATTAACCCAGCATATTTCATCACATCTGACGTGCGCAGTTTTCAAGGCAGCGACTTTTTCTACCTTTCCTTCGCTCTTTAAGCCTTACAGCTAAACATCTTACGCTCTGCACATTTGACGACGCGATACGCAGAGCTAAAGTATAAAGAAAGATCTCGGTATTACTTGCGTACATGGTTTTTAACTTTCGCACAGTAACAATGCTTTCAAATCGGCTGATGTTGTTCACGCGAACGACTTAAGAAGCATGTCTTCGACTCTGTTTTCCTGGGTATTGATCGCTGGGATACAATTTTTACAGGAACGTGATAACTAAAAGATCAATCTCGGGCTTATAACGTTACCTTCCTCACGTCTATTAATTTACAGCAAATCAATTTACAAGTCTTATACATTTCACCGTTTACCGAGTAACTTCTGATTCACCCTGATGCAGATGAAAGACCACATATGAAACAATGATACCCAACTACTCGTATATGTGCAAAATAAATTTTGTTGCCAAATCTCATTATCACTTGCGTCATATTGGTAAACTTAAGTTATTTTCCATCTCTGCGTGTGGCAGTAACCTTTGTTCTGTCATTCTGCTTAAAAAAAAGGAGGAAAAAACATTTGAAAGCGAAAATGAAACATGGATTTTAAATTGAGAGAAAAATATAAATTTAAAAAAGGGAGAACAGACCAGACTCCGAACTGACTATACTAGGTGCGAAGTTGGGCTGTTGGACTCATTATACAAATTTGCCCATCGTTTTAGCAATATGATTAACATGCTTTTTATGTAAGTGTTAAATGAGTTAAGTCACAGCTTTCGCATCTGGAAGATTCAAGAACCACAACTCAGCACATTGTTAGGTGTCCCCTTACGATTTCCTTACCTTGCTAGCTTGAGGTAGACTCCTTCAGGGCTGTTTTTTTTTTTTTTTTTTTTCTTTTTTCATTTCATCATTTTCACAGTGTATTTTTGAGTGATAATAGGCCTTAGTCCTCAATGCCTGTCTGAAGTTTCAAAAGCGAAAGCTGTAGCTCATTGTCCACAATTGACGCGTTTCAGGTGCCAGACTTCTGCGAACAAGCATCACGCGCGCAGCCATCAGAGCTGCCGAATGGTTAAAGAATCAACAAAACAAAAATGGAAGTTACGGGTTGGGTCACGTGAGTGCGTTTGCATTCAACTCTCTACGTCTTACTGGTCACTCTGTGAGCACTGGTGCTAAGCATCTGAATGCGGAGCTCACTAAAGCTGACATCGGTTCACTGACCGGGGGAAGGGTAGCACTTTATATACTTGGAGCCTTGGCCACGTGCAAAGACCCCAGCCGCTTTTATGATGTTAATTTGGTTAGAAGCCTGAGAGACAAACTAAACAAGTTCCCTCAGTTGGGATTTAATCACTCTTTTCAATACAGCCTGGCTGTAATGGCTCTCTGTAGCAGCAACACAACTCTGAACAGGCAAATGCTTGGCTATGTGGATGAAATCCGTAAGAAGGTGGTAATTGAATCGAGCGTTGCCAGTTACCATGTATCCGAGACGCTTGCAATGCAAATAATGGCGTTGACCTGTGTTAAGAATTCCATAAAAGGACTGAACAAGAAGATACTTGAAAAGAAAATCCATAGAGCTGTTCATTTGGGAGGTAGAAAATTTCTCAAGGCTCAAATCAACGACAGCACGTTTGGGGGAAACGAAGTCACAGCAGCTCTTGCTTCTCAGGTACGTTACCAATTCTCTGTCACGGAAATTTTCTTTATCTTTGTCACGCAATCCATCTTGTGTGATTTTAAAGGGGAATGTCAAGAAAATTTTAAGAATTTTGAGCGTCTTAAGGAATTGCTTACTAAAAAATTATAATTACAGGTTTTAAAAACGCAAATTAAATTGGAAAATATCAATGAAAAAACCGACTTGAGAGGGCAACCCTAAATCGTAAAGAAGGAATTTCGCTACAGCTTACATGTACAGCAATGACGTTACACATACAACAAAACCGATAAGTCTCCTCTCAATTTTCTGCTGATTTCAAATCTGATTCTCCTTTCTGATTACCATACATATCATCATTGGTTTGTCGTAGGAATTTAGCGTTTTATATAAATAACATCATATGCCAAATAATTTCCTTCCATTTGACCTATCAAGCTTGTAACGTATCGAATCTGTAGAGTGATTTTCTGCACTGATCACATTTCTGCATGTCCAGGCTCTTTTAGCAGCCAAAGGGAAGACAAAAAAGTGTTCTGAGACTTTACGCTGGCTGGTGTCTCGTCAAAAACCTGATGGATCCTTCATTAACTTGCTCAGCACACTATATGTCACACCGGCCTTGATCGGAGCGCTACCCTACGATGTCAAAGACATAGTGTGTCTTAAAACTACAGGTAATTGAAAACAGTCTTTTACAGGAAAAGTTGTGACCACTTTCCTACACTAGCTAACGACTTTAACCGAATCCGCTGCATGTGCAGGCGCGTTGGCCTATTGTCCACCTGTGCTTGTCCCTTCTCTGACGCAAGAGCTGGTCTGCTGTGAGAGTAACAAAACTTTACCGGAGTTCTTTTCTTTAATTTGAATGGGTTTGTTGTGTGAATTCCTCAAGTTTCAGTTTCTAACGCGATTGAATTTTCCCTTTCAGATGAAAGAGAACAACAGGTGAGATTAGCAAGAAACAATTCATTTGATTTTTACTAGTTTGAGAGGCATAGAAAGTCATGAGAGGAGGTGGGCGGGGGCTATCTTCGTTATGCCCCCCACCATACCCCTCCCCCCCTTCATCGTGACAAGGCGACAGCTCCGGACTGAATTTTAATTGAGACTTATCGCGACTTATTCGCTCGAAATTATGATTAAACATTTGTAGAATAGTAAAAAAAAAAACAAAAAAAAAACGATCTTTTCCCTTTTATTGCCTTAGAATATAACCGTCTGCGTTGAGCTCAGGTTCGTCGACACTAACAAAGACACCGAAGGAAAAACTCCTCCACCCACCAAGTGCGTGACAGTAGCAAATGGCACTAATGCTCACAACATCCTGAAAGAAGCCGCTAAAAAACATCCATGTTATGCATTCACCACCCAAACCTCCACATACGGCCATTCGGTGACATCCATCTGTGGCGTCCAACGCAGACCTGTCGATAAATTCTATTGGATGATCTACATAGACGAAGAAACAGCCCCTGTGGGAGTGGATGAACTGAAGCCTGCTCATGGATCCACTCTCAGTTTTCGGTATAAACAACTGCACTGGCGGTAGTCAAGTTAAGCTCTGTGGACGCCCTGATGTGTTTCAAGTTCTTCCGAAATATAGAGTTCTTTCATCGGCAGAAGATAATAAACATTTAGATATATTTTGATCTGATTTTTTTTTTTTTAAGGTGGGTGCTGGTTTTAAATAGGGTTGTTAAACACCAAATCTTTAGTTGCCACCTTAATTCTTGGATGAGTGGTAGCTCTGAACCTATCCTAGGGAGCTAAAGGTACACGAAGCTAAAATAAAAGATATTTTAAAGAGTTTGTAGAATGAAGGTCTGACGTTCGTCGGAAACTTTTAATACATTAACAATTTTATGAAAATTTTCTTATGTCTTGATTTCCTTGAAAACAGCATAGTTTAAGTTAGAAGCTTTTGATGAACTGTTCTTAACACTAAACAAACCACACAAACAAAGAGATAACCAAGCAAAGAGATTAATTCGAGAAATAACCCGCGCAATTTATTTTTATTTGTTATTTACACCTAATATCTTAACGAATTTTAGTATCGATCAAAACTTAGAGAAATGAACACTTCTTATCGTGATTGTGAGTCCTCCTCAATGAAGTGTTTACTGTGCGAATTTTTGCCCTAACACGCTAGTATTACAGCAGGAAACATTTAAAGCGTCCCTTTCCTGTCTTGAATGCTGGTAAATTCAGTGGTTACTATTTCATGATCGTGTGACAACAGATAGTGACCAAAAGCTGTCGCGCGACGAACTGTGAAGAAGTCGGCGACCTGCTTCACAAAACTTTCTTGCAACCATATGTGCGCAGTTACCTCAGAGTGGTAAAGTTAACAATCCACTTGATGCGATGGAAGTTATTCTATTCAAATGCTGTTCTCCTCCTCGGAACAAACTACGGATGCAAATTGCCGTTGTCAAATTAAAGATAAGGCTTGAGGTGACTCTGTTTAAACTCGCAAGGTAACCCGATAAAAGACAGGGCAGAATGCCATCCAAGGTTGTAAAAATATTCCTATCGCCTCATGCCAGAGAAAACGGGGTAAATTTCGGCACAAATGAGCCTCTTTTTTTTTTTTTTTTTTTTTTTTTCAGACAATGCCAACACACTATCCTTCAAACAGACGATAATAACAGCCCACTACGTTTCTCGATTCTTGCCACCCATTTGTTGGATAATGCACATATATGTATGAATAAAAAAAATTACACGAAGCAAGCAAACTTTGAGTAAAGAAACAGTTCAAAATGTAGATGTTGCACTAACCCTTGCATGAGGTCCTCTCGCTTTCATATGATCTGCTTCATGTCTCAACATCCTATCATATCCCTCTTTCTCTCGCCTTCAACAAAATGTGTAATTTACACGCACATTGAGTCTATGTGTAAAACCAGTAAACTACTTAAACTACCTTACCAAAAACGTTTGAAAGTCGCTGAAAGGCATAAGGCAACTGCCATTTCAACTACAAGCAGCTTCCATGAGTTTCATGGAAACAGAGTTTCACCATCACTCAAAGTCATAAATATTTTATTGATGATAAAAGCATTGTTACCTTTCCCGTTCTAGCTCTTCTCTCTCAATTTGTTGCATTTCTTTGGCCTTTTCTCTGCGTGAAGTTATCTGTTCAAGTTCGATAGATAAAAAAAGATAGTGTTGGAAGGGAAAAATCAGTAAGAGACGGGTTTCTACGGATGAAAGTAAAAGTTGAAGGGTAACGAGCGAAGTTGAATGAACGGGTTTTTTATTTTTTCAGATTCTAACCTGTGCTTGAATTTCTTCTTCTCGCTCCTTCCGTAATCTTGCCTCTTCACTCTTCTCCCTTGCTGTCATTCTCTGAACTTCTTCTAATTCTCGCAACAGTTGTTCACGACTTTCGATTGACTCCTGTTGCCGGCGTTTATTTTCCTCCATTTTGTTATCCAGCTGTTTTCTCCGAACGTCTAAGACCTAGCAGAGGACAAGACAAGCTGTTAAAAAAAATATAACTTTATGAAGAAATCTCAAAAAACAGATGTAAACAACAATGCGCTCTCCTTACTTCAGCCATCAGTCTCTCTCGGGCCAGTCTTTCCCGTTCCCACTCTGCTTCTCTCTTGGTCCACATTCGAGCTGCTTCATCTCTATGTATCACAAATTTACGACAAATAACCCTTACATCTTTGAGAGTGACTAGCATCTAATTTCCCCTTACAACATCACCCCTAAACCACATAATATGGTCACGTGAATAAAGAAAATGATCACCAACTACAGATGCTCAGGATTGTTCAACAAATTCTCCTTGTCAGCACTTTAGACAATGTAGAGTAAACAGTATCAGGGCTTAAAATAACAGCCGGTTAACGGCCAAAGTCCGGTCAAATAAACGCTTGGTCCGGTCATCTCTGAGAAAGGGTGGACATTGTGTCCGGTTCATCACGCATGAAAAGAAGAATTTAAACCCGATCTAAGTTGGAGTTTTAAATGCTTTAAAGGTTCAAAATTATTGGCACTCTTAGGAAAAAAGAGGGAAAAGATAGATACTAGACCAGACCAAGAACTTTTGACAACTTTTTAATAACGGATCACAACGACTGTACAGTAAAAAGGTATTGCAAATTTTCACTTTATCATTCATCTATTTGTCGCGACATTCAGCGAGTTTTCCGGATACAAGTGTCTATAATCGGATACTTATGTCTGAATCGGACACTAGTGCCTAAAATCGGACACTAGTGTCTGAAATCTGTATTTGCGCCTGAAATCGGACACTAGCGTCTGAAATCTGTATTTGTGCCTGAAATCGGACACTAGTGCCTAAAATCGGACATTAGTGTCTGAAATCTGTATTTGTGCCTGAAATCGGACACTAGTGTCTAAAATTGGAAACTGGTGACCACAATCAGACGCAAGTGTGTAAACTTAGTTAAGATTTTTTCCAACGAGTTGATAGAAGGGTGGAAGTTTGCTGTATGAACCTCTATCATAAACCAAAGTTAAGCAAACGCATCGCAACCTAGCATTAGTCTCCAAACTTGGTCACAACTGCTATGAATGTTATATTAAGGCTTGTCAATAGTTACAAACTACAGTTGCAATATTGTTACCATTACCTGTAGAGCATGTCTAACTCTGCTTCCCTTTGTTGTTCAAGTTTAAGTTGTTGTTCAACAACCTTCAAAAGAAACATAATAAGTATATGTATCTCAAACTTCTTCCCAGAGAAAAACATTTTGAAATAAATTTCAAAAACTGTTACCTGTCTCATGTATTCTGCGTCAGCGCGGGCTTTCTCTCGTCTTGAAGTCTCGATTATTTTATCTTGATCTTCCTATTCATTAAAAGAATTGAGACAAAGAAAACCAGCTTTCCACTTGCAAGGTTAGTAAACGAGTCTAACCATTTAATTTCTGGTCAATCTGTATAAGACCATATTCATCCTTAGATCTGTCATACCAAGGATATAAGCTAGAATGACGATCTTCTTTGGAACTGTCTTATAACCTTTTAAGCCTACAATACAACAGTTGCGTGTTGTTTACAAATTTTCATAAATCTGATCTCCACATGATTTCTGTTAACACTGGTTGAGAAAGTTTTTCCTCATAGATATAGATTTCTTTTAAGAAAAATCTCGTATTTCTCGTATTTGGTAAATTGGGAGGAGAAAATAAGTTCTCTTCATCGGGTTGTGGCTTAAATGGTATGATCCTTTTCAAGCAGAAACTTTTAAATGCCCATAATTGGATTTATTAGTAATTTTCTGAGCTGAGAACTTGGTTGTTTTCTTGAAAGCCACTGTAACGTAAATTGCAAGTCTACAAGCAGTGTACGCAGTGTGCACCTATACTTTTGAATCACAATAAACAACTAAAATGTATAATTTAAATTGAGCTAACTCTATTTAACAGAAGCCTCTTTGATAAATACAAACGATGTCTACCTTCTTGGCCAATGCTTCTAAAATCTTCAAATCCAGCTCCTGAAAAAATTCAAGGGTTATAAATTGTACTTACGCAAAGAATCTAGAAATTCTTGTCCTAGAATTCATTCTCAGAGTAGTCATTGAAATTTCATTTCGGAGTAAAGGATGAACGTTTAAAATTTAAACATGAAGATAACTTTTTGTACTGGATATTTAAATCAAACATTTATTGTGAGCAGTCACCTCTTACCAAAGCCTCTTGTATCTCTTTACTCTTTCTTTTCATCTGAGCTTTATGTTGACGGATAAGGACACGCCTAAAAAACAGTCACAAGAATATGACTGAAACATCATCTTCACAAAATTGCAAGACATCGAGAGTGATTCACTTAGGTTAATCCAGTGCCTTGTTTCCAGTGACTTAGATCCTTAAAATTGGCTGACTGACTGACTGACTGACTGTCCCACTTACTGATCAATTGAACACCTGACTGTCTTACTTATTGACTGACCAAATAGCTGAATGACTGACCAATTGACTGACTGAGTCACTAGCTGACTGAATGATTGATTGCATGATTGACTCAGTGACTGAGCTAACCGCCTCCTGCTTAGCTCAATGGATAGAGCGCTGGACTGTCGTGCAGGAGGTCGAGGGTTCGAGCTCCGGCCGGACCAACACTCAGGGTCTTAAAATAATTGAGAAGAATTTGCTGCCTTTCTATAACATCAAGAAATGGTTAGATATTTAGTCTTCTCGGATAGGGATGATAAATGGAGGTCCCGTCTCCTGCAGGGTTGGGGTAGGAGACGTTAATTTCCCACACACGAGATTACTGTGTGATGGATGTCCTCCCCTGTGGTGGGAGAGGTGGGTTTACAGAGGGTCATGTGTTAGAAAACTCTTTACTGGGTTAATCATGTATTTACCCTCTTGAAATAATGAACATTGTATTGTATTGTGTTGTACTGATTGACTCAGTGACTGATTGACTCACCGACTGATTGACTCAGTGACTGATTGACTCACTGACTGATTGACTCAGTGACTGATTGACTCACTGACTGATTGACTCAGTGACTGATTGACTCAGTGACTGATTGACTCACTGACTGATTGACTCACTGACTGATTGACTCACTGACTGATTGACTCACTGACTGACTGACTCACTGACTGACTGACTCACTGACTGATTGACTCAGTGACTGATTGACTCAGTGACTGGTTGACTCAGTGACTGGTTGACTCAGTGACTGGTTGACTCAGTGACTGGTTGACTCAGTGACTGATTGACTCAGTGACTGATTGACACAGTGACTGATTGACTCACTGATTGACTCACTGACTGATTGACTCACTGACTGATTGACTCACTGACTGATTGACTCACTGACTGATTGACTCACTGACTGACTGACTCACTGACTGATTGACTCAGTGACTGATTGACTCACTGACTGGTTGACTCAGTGACTGGTTGACTCAGTGACTGGTTGACTCAGTGACTGGTTGACTCAGTGACTGGTTGACTCAGTGACTGATAGACTCAGTGACTGATTGACACAGTGACTGATTGACTCAGTGACTGATTGACTCACTGACTGATTGACTCACTGACTGATTGACTCAGTGACTGATTGACTCTCTGACTGATTGACTCAGTGACTGATTGACTCACTGACTGATTGACTCAGTGACTGATTGACTCACTGACTGATTGACTCAGTGACTGATTGACTCACTGACTGATTGACTCAGTGACTGATTGACTCAGTGACTGATTGACTCAGTGACTGATTGACTCAGTGACTGATTGACTGAGTGACTGATTGACTGTGACTGATTGACTCACTGACTGATTGACTCACTGACTGATTGACTCACTGACTGATTGACTCAGTGACTGATTGACTCACTGACTGATTGACTCACTGACTGATTGACTCAGTGACTGATTGACTCACTGACAGATTGATTCAGTGACTGAATAACTCAGTGACTGAATGAGTGGTGGACCGACTTGTTGATTTACAGAGTCATAAACCAAATGATTGACAAACTGACAGACTAATCGTACAATTCATTAATGAACTAACCCAAACTCTCGTTTTCTTCTTGCTTCATCCAGCAGCCTTCGATCTTCCTCCTAGGATCAAATCACAAGTTGTAGTAATCCTGACCACATTCAAAGATTATTACAGATGTGAATGTAAGTAGATCTATGAAATTAAACAATTGTCACTCAACCACATACACATACATGTTACAACATTGCAAGGAAAGGACCATCAAGTTAGGGCTGGTAAAAAGGCAAAAGTGAACAGCCACAAAATCTGACCATGAAATTCCACTTCGTATTTCAGTGTTCATTTTAACACCAAACAGTCTTCATAAAAACAGTCTGATTAAAAGAATCTCACTATGACTGTGAAAACTTACGGCTTGTTCTAGCCTTCTTTGTGCTTTGAGCAAATCTTCTTGCTCCTGTTTCAGCATTTGAGCCTGCCAATAAACACAACAACATTTACATAGTTACAGACTGTTTACCTAGTTCAAGAATAAATTCCCAGTCACAGACCACATCTCTTTTTTCTGGACAATGAAACATGAAATCATATCTTCTCCTTCAAAGAGTTTAAATTTTGGCAACATTTACAAGTGATACAGCTAATCATCTTTAGCTTGCATATTTGGTTTATTAGCTTGATCCAGCTTTAAAGATGTATTTATTGTTTCAGTGACCTTTTCATAGTTATTTTAGATACGGAGAAAAAAGCATTTAAATCTTGGGTTATCAGTCATTCACCTGGAGTAATATTGTCACTCTGAGGAAAGTGCAAGGCCAGTAGGGTATTACAGCAGGGTTGTCATGGAAAAAGGAAAAATCCAAGGAAAAATCCAAGGAAAAATCCACCTACCCCCAAAAAAATATTGTAGGATGGCTACCCTCACTACACTGAAGACATGACAAAGAGTACAGTTTACAAACTATTAATACCTCTTCATCTCTCAGTTTAAGTTCTTTCATTTGTTTTCTCAGATCTGCAGCAAGATTTTCTTGTTCCCTAATATGGTTAGGGAAGGAAATAAAGATATTGTCAAACATTTCTAACTAAAATGTAAGAAAAGTGATCAAACATTTGGTTATGTAGAATTGAAGTGTTTTGTATCCAAGCTCATGGCATAGGAAGCATTAATCTATGTTACATTTTATTTATTTATTTAATCTTTATTTAAACACAATCAATTCATCAGCCTATAAAAATACATATCACATACGCTAAGATATTTAAAATTAAAACTACATACTATTACACTAAAGCTGTTTTCCCTGAATGCCATACGTTAGACTTAAAGAATGTCATTGATCTTACGTTTAAATAACCCTAGAGACTCTGTGTTCCTTATATCGCGCCATTGTAGCTAAAGCTTTTTCTGTAATAATTAGAGCGCGGTAGTGGAACATTAAGCTTATTTTCAGAGTCCCTGAGGTCATAAGCAGAGTCACGCCACGTAAACTTTGAATATAGATACCTTGGAGCTAGCCCGTGCAGACATCTAAACATCATGGTGGCTTACATAAGAGAGGCTTACGTGTGATATTTCTCCTCAAGACTAACATAAAGGGGGTGGGGGCGGGATGGTGGGGTAAAGCTTAATTTTAGAGAAAGTTTTAAAGTGCCACTTCTGTTACCTAGGTCACTAAAAATAATTGGTTGTTTGGAGCAGACTTACAAAGTGCATAATTTTTGGAAAATGTCAGTGATGGATTTGCACAAAGCAGTAGTAGACAGTCAAAACAAGAAAACATAAACAACTCTTTTGGATTTATTGTGCTATAACCACAGTGGTCTTTCTTTCCCGGTTCTCAAAATAAACAAGTCATTCCTTATTCTTAAAAAAGAGAAATCACTTTGCTAAGTGTATATATTAATAAATCCTTGATTGACCAAGCTTGTTTGGTCAAGATGGCTGGATGTTAGTGTCGTTCTTTGGGCCCTTTTTATGGCCCACGACTTTGTCTTGGCTCATAAAAAAAACGCAACAAAAGAACTCTACCAATATCCAGCCATCTTCTTCTCAATGAGGCATATGTACCATGGATTCACAAGATTACTGGACCCCACTCAAAAGGCAAGGCAGTCCATCAGTCCATAATCTTTGCATGGAGTTTCCTGGAGAGAACAGTATTTCCCACTAATAATTTTGGCTCTATGTTACCCCTCAATGATTTGAACAGCCAATGGAACAAAATCACCCTTCAAGAGTTCAATTTCTGACCATTTAGCAGTATATTGAAAGAAATAATTTTTGGGGGGGATATCTGTGTGGTAGACACTAAAACAATTATTCACCTCAGTGTTGGTAAAAGTAGTGGATATTTACCTCCACGTTGGTGAACAATTGTTAACTACAGTGTAAATAGATTGGTGGTCAGCACCACATTTAAACAAACCTCTTCTTTTCTTCCTCTTTAGCTCTTTCTTTCTCAAGAGCAAGTAACCTTTCTCTTTCCATAACAGCATCCATTCTGTCCATCAAAGTATGGGAACAAAATTAGTGCACCCTGTACATGAACCTGTTTCTTCGGTGAGTTTTGATTGAGTGTTTTAAAGGTAAATGTAACCCTGGATTCCATGTAAATGCACTTTTGACACTATTGAAAATTGCTTGTGACAACTGAGAATATGATCTGGCCTCAACTTGCCAAACACACAATACACTTTCAAGTACAATGCAGCTGAACTACCTACATGTAGGTAACTTAAGTTACTAGTGCTAACTTAACACAAACCTTCTGTCTTCTTGTCTTGCTGACTTCAGGTTCTAAATTGAAAAAGTGAAGATCCAATCAATGAGAGGAGAATAGAACTAGGCAATTCAGGAATGTCCCTGACCACCAGCTGATTTTTGTCTCCATTCCTCTCAAAGCCAATTTTTCACACTACCATTTCTAGCCTGACAGGCAGGACGTTGCAACTGAGAAACCAAGATGTCATTACTAGGTCCCACCATGACACAAGGTACTGGACGAATGCAACAACCATCGACTGGACATTTTCTCCAGCTCCATCCCTTGCAATTACTTTTAAAAAGATTTCATTTGGAATAGAAACTCAGGCAGAGTTAAATGTAAATCCTTACCTCTTGCCGGTCAGACACTTGATCAGCCCAGCTGTTCACTACATGTTCTCTAAGCTGGTCAGCTTCAATCTACAGTGATAGCAATAAGAAAAAAATCAAATAGCGAGGGTTTTCATTTGGAAATGAAGCACCAGAAGTAATGTGTAAAGTATAAGGAGAAGGCCATCAAGATATAGCCACAGAAATAAATAGCATTACTTGAAAGATCTTTTGTCTACATATGTAGACTACTGCCAGGTGCAATGAAAAAATATCACAATTGAAGTACAAGTTAGTGTTGAATTTCCAATCATGACCCAAATAATTAACTGGGTCATTTTATAAATACTTATTGATTAAATATCCAGAGCATCTAACAATCACTGCAAATGCTTACCTCTCTAAGTTCTACAGCATTTTGTTTCCAATGATCATACAACTTTTGCTCAGCAATCTGAGAAGGTAATTCAATTGGTGCATTGTCAAAAATATATCACACTACATAGTTCCTTAAGACCCTCATTAGTGCACACAATACAATAATGGCAAAGCGTAGCTAAATCACAAAATAAGCATATATATACTGTAACTATCCACAATAAAGTAATCACAGGCAATTTTCGGAGAACAATGGGGGATTTCAAGCTGTTGAATGATGTCTTTTTAGTGACTTTACTCAAGTGTATGACTCACAAAATGAGCTTGCGTTTCTTCCCAAACACTGACATACCCCATTCAAATGATAAAAATGATAAAGCTCAAACCTCCTTTCTTCTGGCTTCCTTGTCAGCTCTTAGCTCATCAGCTCTAGGTAGAAAAGCACACTTCATAAAAATTGAATAGTCAGTTAACAACATCGTAAACAACACAAAACAGAGGAACATGTTTACTCTTAACATTACAGAGTGATCAAAGGAAGCTTTTTAAGTTACAAACCTCTCTTTCATCTGTAACAGTCTACCAGCTCCACCTAGTCTTTTTGCTTTAAGCTCTTCCTAGAGATTCAATTTAAAAGCAAATGGAAAGGTCTATCGTGAATGTCCAATACACAATTGACCTTCAAAACCAATGTGTTCACAGTTTTCCTAGTCGTAAAGTAAATGTTTCCTGTTTTCTTACTCTAAAACTGACCACCAACTACAGTCTTAATAAAATGGGAGTAGCGTTAAAGAAAGATTTATTCAAATATCACTAATTCTCTCCTTTTTTTGTAGTTTTGCCACTGAGGACCGCGGGCTTTGGTACTTGTTTTCCTTTAGTGGCCATCTTTGTTATTATTATTATTATTAATTATTTCATTTGATGACTTCTTACTGATTATTCAACTGTTTTAGGATCAAGAACAAGTACAACGAATTCATTTGGGTTAAAAGCAACTCTGAGTCTCAACTACAGCAACAAACACTAACTTGCACTACAGTCAAATAGTTAACCTTGTTTTACACCTAACCTCATACTCTTTAGTCTCCTTTAACAACATTTCAGACAGTCTTTTTCTCCTCTCTTCTAATCTTTGCTGTTTATCTTGTTTCATGTTCTTCTTGTATAAACCATCCAGTGCTTGCATGCTGTTAAAAATAAAATATCTTACAGCCACGTGGCAAAGTCTGACATTTCATTTAATTTAACGACCACAAAGATGACTTCACTAGTTCATTCTACCTTAAGTAGTGTCTCGTGATCAACTGGAAAGCATTCCCTCATTGGCACAAAGAAAATTATGTGGTAGGTATACGACCCAAAAACTACCAATTGTATGTAACCTGTATTTTGAGCTGAAGTAAATTCCGTAAGAGCATAATTCTTCTGAGGATAGTTTGGCATAGCATGAAATTGATTATTGTAACAGTCTTTTGTATGGGCTGCCCAACTACCAGCTTAACAAATTGCAGAGAGTTTTGAATGCCTCAGCCAGGCTAGTTTGTAATGCATCTAGGTTTTGTCATGTCTCAACCCTTCTTCGTGGTCTGCATTGGCTTCCTGTTAAAGCCCAGATAGAAATTAAGATTCTGCTTATTATGTTCAAAGCAATTCACAGCCTTGTTCCTAAATATCTATGTGATTTACTAACATTTAAATTGTCTTTATATAACCTCAGATCTTCAGATAGTATTTTACTTTCTATGCCAGCTACTCGATCCAAGATGTTAGGTGATCGAGCTTTTATGGTAGCAGCGCCAAGGCTCTGGAACTCTCTTCCAAAAATAACTTCGTGCGATTACTAATGTGAACAGTTTTAGGGCACATATTTAACAATTATTCGCCGAAGGCGAGGTGAATATCGTCAAATAATCCCAGAGAGGAAGTCGAGGGGATTATTCGACAATATTAACTGAACCTGGGGCGAATAATTGTTTTAGTATAATTTCAGAGCTGAACCACAGAGAAATTTCTAAAATCATAACATTTTAGTAACATTTATTAACATTTTAGTTAAACATTTTATATAAACCGCGCGGAGCGGTTTATATAGCGTCATATAAGGAGCTCGACCAATCAGATTGCTGGAAACTCTTTGTTCAGCTCTGAAATTATACTAATAAGACTTATCTTTTGAAAAATTTTTATCGATGAGCAATTTTATATTCAGTTCTATTCTCAATTTGAGATATTATATCGTTTAAGTTAATTTTTAATTTAATCAAAAGTATAGTGCGCTTTTGATCATTGTATGTAAAAAGCGCACTATAAATTGATAAATTATTATTATTATTATAAATAAATGTTACCAAGGAGACAAAATTTTTATGGTCATGATCGACACATACCAATTCTCAAATCAGTAGCTGTAGAGCTTTAGAGTAGAGGAAATAAAGGGAAAAAGACTAAACTAACTAAACTATGACTATTGACATTAGTTAGGCTGGGTAAAAATGATAAGACAAGCTCAGCATTTCCGCATTTAAGTAGTAAAACCTACAATATCCCGTCTGATCTCACCTGTCTTCGTACGATTCTCTTGATCCCCACACTCGTTGTTTGGTAGTTTCCACGTTAGATCTATTGAAATATCGTGCGTTGTTATCCCAAGCTTCCCTTCTTTCCGCTTCGAATTGTGTTCTTCGAACAAGGTGTCCTTCATTCCTGTTTTTGTAGTTTTTCAGCCAGTACGGCTGTAAAGTCGGAAGCGCCATTTTTGTTTTGTGTTCGTTACATCAAAGCGAGGCATCACGAAACGCAGCCGCAGTAGAGACAATATTATTTGTTTTAGGTTTATTTAACCAAATAGTGACCACACACTTTAAGCGCCGAGATAGCTCAGTTGGGAGAGCGTCAGACTGAAGATCTGAAGGTCCCTGGTTCAAAACCGGAGGGTTCGTATGAGCCCTGAACAATCCCGGGTCTCGGCAGATATTTTTTTTCTTATTTTTTGTTTGTGTCATTGGAAATAAGATACTCAGCAATTTCAGAAATTCGAATAAGCTCAGTTAATGACTAAACTTGTTACAGATAAAATTGGGAAAAACTTTCTGATCTCGAGTCACTAGTAAATGAACTACTTACGATAGCAGAATACCAAAAGAATCGTTTAATATAATCAAGGATCCTGGCATTGCCTATTACAGTTCAAATAAAATGTAAATGGCCCCGTGAACCTCGAGGGAAGGGGAACAGTCAGTGAAAGAGGAAGAACAGCTCAAAGTATTAATGGCTGTGGAAATATCTAGTAAACGGAGAGAAGAAAAATAGAGTGGGGCACTAGCTGAATAAACGAAACATCCCTTTGAAGGAGAAAAGTCTGGTTTCACTTTTGAAGTGCTCTTTCAACAAGCTTTTTCTTCCCTCAGCATGTTTTATTTGTAAAAATACAGTGTAGATACTGGTCACGCTGAAATAGTTTCTGCGCAAAAGCCTGCGTATGCTGGATCCCTAGGTGGGACAAAAAAGAGGGGAGCCCCTCCTTCCAATCCCACGCTGGCCTCTTTACTTACGGACATTTCAGTTATAGTATAAATCAGGATACTCGTCCGAAATTGTTTTCACATGAGTGAGAAACATTTGTAACATACATGACCCCCTCCTGTCAAGAAATCAAGAAAGGATTGTACAAAAGCTGTTGGGAGAAACCTTAAGCTCGAGTTGATCCTCTGGTAAACTTTCCCCCGAGGGGTAGGAGGCAATGATTCCTGACTATCCTTCAGATTTGTCGAGTAAATCCTTATTAGAGTAAGAGGGAAGGTCATCATCATTCTCGTCTTTATTTAGGTCCTCCCTTGATGCACGCAAAGCCTTCTTAGAGGGTTGGCGCCGTAAGGATCCTGATGTGCTGGGAGCAGAGGAACGTCGACGGCCCTTATTCGATGAGCTCGACGACAGCTGATCATCTGGCTCCTCTCCCTTTAGAGCGTCCTTAGGACTGAGTCCCCGTGCGGCATTGAAACAGAAGCAGAATATGATGCAGCATAGTAGGGCGAACAAGTTCAGAAAACCGAGAGCTAAACCTACCCCTCCCACTACTTTGAGTTTGTCATCGTAGGCGAAATTTAGTCCCGTACATCCTAATATATTGATGAAATCCATGGGGTTCTTTAAGTCCAAATCATTGCCACAAGTGGTTGTCGGGAACTTACAGCATGACGTTGGTACCCTGTTGTTCACCCCCTGGGGACAAATTAGTCTCCGGTTAGAATGCTCACAATTAACCGGCACACATACGTATGTTACTTTTCGGAAAGAAGAGTATCGGCATCTCTCTTCTCATAAACCGTTATGATTTGTTTGCTTTCCATCAAAGCGGCGCTCCATGGCTTGGCTAAATCAGGAACATGCAGAAATTGACGGAAAGGATGACTCGAGTCTAGACAACAATCACTCCACATCTCAGAAATATTAAACTGTTTAAATTGGCCTATTGACAGAAGCTTCACTGATGGACATATTTCGGACGACAGAGCACACTTTAAAGGAGGAAAATACCAAGGGCTTCTTTCAGGATGTGGTAAATAGTTACTTGAAGTTACAATTTAAGGAGAGAAAAAACGCTAAATTTCGTCTTAGAACAAGACATATTTTTAGCTTAAGACGCTTAGCTTAAGAGATAAAAAACAAATTTTTCCACCAACCTGAGCTGCTGCCCATTTTGAAGTAAACCAATCACGATAGTCAACAATTCCACAGCAGGCGTAAGTCCGCTGGATTTGATCGAAGGCTTGGGTGACTTTCTCGTCACTTCCATACTGGGCCAGCATTTGCTGACCGTTGCTTAATTTCTTTTTACCGACAATAATTTCACTCTTCAACGTAAAATACACTATCCCCATGATGAACTCGACGAGAAACAAAATGATAAACATGATGGCCAGTAATGTTAGAAGTCTGTTATTTTCTTTAACTACTGCAAAGATAAACAGCCCAGAAATGAAAAGTAAGAATACTAGCAGGCCAATTCTGAGTCCATAATTCACCGGGAACGCAGCGGCTTTCATCGTTAGATAATCTCCGAATGGTGTTGGTGAGGTGACAGCAAAAATGATCAGAGAGAGGCCAGTCAAAAAGAAGAGGATGAAAAATCCGAGGATGGACCATTTTAGAGTATCTTTTGCCTCCATGTTACTTTAATGATCTCCTTGATATCTGCAAGAAATAGGAGAAAACGAACACATGAAAGGTGAAAATCAGTTAAAGGAGCCACAGGACACCTCCGATGAAAAATGCATTTTGTCGGTAAAATCACCATAATGGTGTTCGAAAGCATTGCTAAGTGTGACTTCTTTGGCATGGGTTTAGTTCCAATGTTGTACAAAATTTCTGCAAAAGATGAGCTCGCTCTCTGGAGGCACCATTCCATCTTGACTACAGACAAAGCCATAACGACTCTTTCAAAGCCGCATAAGTAACCTAACTGTTGCAATATATATTTCCATTCCTATAACTGCCTCTTATGTCAAGTGTGTCTGTAATACTTTACCCTCTCTATATCAGGGCAATGGTCACACTTAAAACAGTACTTTACAAAACTTCGGTTTCACGTTCACGTGTTTTCAGCCACAACTCGTTTTGTTCCCAAACTTTAAACTAACAGTATAGTAGCGAGCCTAACAAACAAACACCCTCCTTACCTAGGTGAACCAAAGAGAATTAAATCATTGTTAAGCAAGCCACACCTCACCCACCAAAAAAAAAAAGCCTCACTTCATCTAGTCCGTGAACCATATCAAGTTAACGCCCACTCCTTTGAATTGCGAGTTGAAAATCGAGAACTAGTCCTCTACTATAAGACCGACGAGTACGTAAATGGATTGATATCAAAAGATACAGTAAACATTGCAGTAAAATGGACACCTGCCGCGAGGCACTTTGTTCTTCCTCTTATCTACCCCTGATCAGTCGATGGAAGTTAAATAATTCACCACAACTTTAAAATTTCTCGGAAGTGTTGCTCCTGCTAAGGACTTTGGTTTTAAAAGCAATTCAGTGAATTCATCCGAGGTTGAATCTCCTTCACGAACGTTAATTGTTTGGCATGGAAACATTAGTTAATTACATTGATTCTTAGCTCAAGTTGAAGTCCCATTCATTCATTCTTGATTCGCGATCAAAACCCAAATCTGTTGGGGAGAAACTCCATCCATTCCAATAATCCCAAAATAGACGACTTAGCCAGAGCCAGACGAATATTCGTTGTGACAGTCAATATAATGCGATGTCAATCCGCCATTTTCTAGAAATCATTTAATTTTAATGTTGGCTAGAAGTTTCGGAGCAGGGAACAGGTTGCAGAAATCTCTTTGTGATTACTCGAGCGTAACATATGTTTATAAATCAATTTGCTAAGTAAAACAATTGTTGACAATAGTCGTCATCTTAGTCTATAAAAAGATTTTAGAAACAAGCAACGGGTACCCGAGTTTACAACACAAGTCAAGATTGTGTTCTTCACATAACATGGCAAAATCGTTCAATTCTTGAAAAGATTTCAGGAGCCGTTTTCCAAACATGTTGAATAAAAGTTTGTGGTCAGGGAATGTATCCGAACAGCTTTTAGCCTTCTGTGCTATAGTCAACCATATTCCACGGAACTTGCAATTTGGAAACTCCTTGCAAAGATGGCCTTTCCTGCTAATTTTTGTGTAGCAATTGTTAAATATTCTTTAAGATGACATATGAAACGTCACTATACGAAGTTGCTGTTAAAAAATTCAATTTAATTGACCAACCTCGGATTGTATTTGTGTAAGGCACCCTAATCTTTGGTTAGCACAATTTCTCAAGAAGAGAAAAGGAAAAGCAAAACTAAACAAAACAACAACAAATTGCGTTTTCCCGCGCAAAAGAAGTTAACCAGTTTTAACTTGAGTTGTGATTGGTCTATTTGATTAATACTTCTGGTTTTCCGACACTGGTGAAAAAAGGAGAAAAAAATTAAAAGTATCCTATTTCACAGCTACAAAAGTAATTGCCAAAAGGCTTGCGGGCTCTTTATCTCGTCATATTCTCGTACCAGGGTTTTTCTCAAACACGGTGGAAAACACCTTGCCTGACTAGGAGTTGTAAGCCCCCCACCCCCCCCCCCTCCCACCACCACTGGTTTAACAAACACACTGCGACGGGGAAACTAACAATCATAGGTAGATGTTATAACTCTTGATTTTATTAACCTTCGGTGACACACGACCGGTCATTGTGACCGGTGGAAAAGTAAATAACAAAATTCTCAGACGATTGGTTATCCCACGTCAGAAAATTGACGCGGTATCACAATTGTTGATAGTCAGTGCGTGCTTCTGTAAAAGGAGAATGAAAAAAATAAACCCAATTACAATTTAGCGGTGTAGGACAATGTGCTCTGTTCGAATATCAAATTCATTTATTTTTCCGGAATTACCCATCTAGTTCTCAGAGCCACGGGAACCAGTTTGAGGAATGTCCATCTCAGTTTGAGCCGCAACTCGTTCGTTTTGTCGATATCGTGAAGTGTTTTCTTTCAACCGGCCGATCAAGTGACAAGAATCATCCATTTCTCACACACCCTTGTCATTCAATTTACAATCCAAGGAGTTCACGACTTTAAGAATGCGACTAGAGACGTAGAAACTGAGAAAAACGACTGTAGTTACGCGCATTGTTTTGTCTCTTTCAGTGTCAACGATCAAGCTACTTTCCTTTAAAAGGGAACAGCACGTGCGAACGTCACATTCGTACATTTCACCCAAGAGGGTGATGGTGATGGTGAGGGTGAGGGCAAACAGACAGAAGCCTCAAAACTAGCAGAGATTGTAATCTCTGCTAGTTTTGAGGAATCCACCAAGGTATATTCACATTAAGTAGAATCCACCAAGGTATATTCACAGGACAGTTAAGCTCGCCACAGGAAGCCCAGTAGGATAGGCTGAATATGGGTCGGTCGAATCCTTTCCAAACTTCGTAAATGGTAAAGTTGTCGAGAGGGAAGGAATCCAAGCTGCTGCAGTGCTCTGAAAATTTCCCAAAGACAAGCTTCGGCAGAGGCAAACGATTGTCGTTTTGTGCAATCCATCTTTTCCTGAAAGCTTTGGCTACGATTGAGGAACGGCCTCGTTCATGTCTTCTCACTTCTTTCGTTACTTTCACTGATTTTTCTCATGAGAGTGGCGGGTAGAAGAGTGAACTTCATGTCAGATGGTAAAGGTAAACCAACTTCTATATGAAGTAGTAAGGACTCGAACCACTTCTCCAGATCACAAAACTCGGGTCTGTTAGACAAAGACACAAATACTTCAAAAACACGCAAACATATCGTCGCCATCCAAGGAGGTCGAGAAAATCTCAGTCAAAAAATGCCCACATAATTTCTTTTATTTCTCTGCTTCCCAGAAAGCGCATAGGTGTTTTGGTCACACCAGACCCTAGGTGCGAACATCCGCCTTGATTCAAGCTCTGGATTGACCCCAACACTCAAGTTACAACTGTATTCCGCTTTGGTTGAAGAAAAGGTAATTTTTTTGGACTGAGTGAGGTAAAATTCAAGACTATTTCACCTGACCAACGAGCCTAGGGCCGAAAGAAATCTTGTGTAACAGGAATGTCTTAGGCAAACTACCCAAGATATATTGGCTTAAAAGTTGTAATATACAGAGTTGATTCAATCTGTGGTTTGACCAGCATCGGAAGAAATATGATTGGGTACTTCGCCACAACGGGTGATTTTATAGCTTAATATCGTGAACCCCGTTGTTATTTGCAACACAAAGAATTACGTACTTTAAGTCTGTAATTCCAAGTAAGGAAACATTTCTCTTACCTCTTGTCTGAGTCCAGATCGCAGCAAAGGAAAGCTATTTTGTAAAATAACTCGGGACATCCCTCGCAAAACTCTTTACAGAATTTCTCTTCGTCAATTCCAAAATTCTGTGGACGCAGAAGCGAGAAAGTTGAAACCATGATCGAATTTTTTAAGAAAGCATTGACACTGACCAGATGATATTTCTCCACATTACCCACAATCCCATCCTGCAAAATCTTAATTTTCGTTACTCCCTGGAGCTAATTGTTTATTCTCCCATGTAATACAGCTAAAAGGACGTCGAAATTATTTCAATATATCCAGCTTGTAACTATGTCTACTATCACCACCTTTTTACTGGATATTGTAGTGAAATTTGGAGTAGATCTGTGCCAATCGCTTCGAGGATGAAACAGCTAATTCCAAGCGTTTTCTTTAAGTGTGTAAATTGGAAATACAAGATTAACCAGGCGTAATCAAACTAAAGCAACCAGAATTATGAAACCGAGAGGTTCAAGAAACTACTTACTGATAATCGAGGGAGGTAGTCTGGATCAGCCTTTACTCGGCCAATTATCTGAAATAAAAAAGGAAGGAGGTGATAGTGGACCCTCTAGAATAAAGAAATATGGAGTTCATATGGAATTTGAACAGGAATGACACGAAATGACATAACAAATTAATGGATGGAAGTAACAATCATACCTCGCATGTTAAAACCCCAAATGAGAAGACGTCGACCTTTTCATTGTACGTCATTCCTAAAGAGATAAATGAGACAGGTGATGAAAAAGGGCGCTTTGTAACAAGCAAGGCAACACTCGACCTAAGACGTCCATCTTGCCGGAGCACATTCCCCTTGAAAAGACAAGAAGCGACTAGAAGTATTGCTACTCCCCCAAGGCGGATGCCGGTTCGAAGATGGGCTGCCCCCACTTCCCCCTCCCCCCGCCCCCTTTCAGCGAGGTGGGAGTAACCCAGCAATTTCAGTGAAGCAATCCTTTTCTTACTCACCCCTCCATCGGAGCATTTCTTCACCAATTAACTCCCAGAATTAACAAACGTGTAACTTCTCCCTATCATATCCATGCATTATCCAGTAAACAGGTAACGAGAATACTCAAACTTATAAGGTAGAAGTTGTTATCTTAATCTAGCCCCCAAATCTCACCACCATTTTACAAGGAAATGTGTAGCAGCTAGAGGAGAGAATCTAACATTTAGATCTTGGGAGTTAGAAGTTTAAGGTTTTCCCGACAACACACCAGAGTCCATTGATACTCATAGGAGGAGAGAGGTCTTGTGTGGAATGTAGAATGTACTGCTCACACACACACACACACACACAGACACACACACACACACACACACACACACACACACACACACACACACACACACACACACACAAGTAAGAAGTAAACTCACCCAACAACATCTCAGGAGCCATCCAGTACGGGGAACCCACCACTGTGTACCTGAGAATCGATAGTGATTTACAACGTTATAGTTGGATTCAGGAGGTAAATATAATAGTTCGCCTTTCGAACTACTTACAAATTTTAAGTATGGCCGATGAAACCTAAAGTTGCGAATCCTCTGACGCAAATAAAGACCTCAAAAGAACTTAAAGGATATGTCAATACACAATGGAAAAGACATTCAGAACAAGAAGAACAAGCTTATTTCGTCTCCATGTACCAACTACTCGCATCTAAGAAGCTTGCCACTGGGCTACGATCATTTTCTCCAGATGAGAACCATTGTAAAAGCATCACACCTTTTCTTCGGAGGAGGCGGTCTGTTGCCGGTAGAGCTAAGTGATTTTTGTCCAGGGGAGGGAGGCATGGTCGATGATATCCGATCAAGAGGCGATAAGGGTCTGTCTCTAACCACACGAGCCAAGCCAAAGTCGGCCACAACCACTGACATATCACCTGACTCCTACACATCATGAAAGAAGGAGGACTATAGTAAACCTAACACATGGAACCAGCGCAAACTCGATCTAAGTCACTGCCAAACACAGTCGAAAAAGCGGGCCTTAAACCTGTTCTAATATCATGTGCGTTTGAGAGATAAGGATACTTCGGTTGTGTGACTCCTGTAAACGCTATGTAACCAAAGCAATCTCGGATTGCCCTGTTATTTCCTGATTACGCTTTGTGATTTATCCAGAAAAATCGCGCTACCTTTTAAACCAATCAGATCCAAAAATAAATTCGATAATCACTTTACCAGTTACGTTTTACGCGCTTCCGTCACTGGCTTTTGTTTTCTTTCTTCTGATTTCCCGCCGTAATGACTATGGTTTAGGTTGTACGACACTCATTCTGAGTGCGTTCTGAAGGGTCCTCGATATTTTTTTTCTCGGCAATCAGTATATTTTTTCTCCCAAGCCAATCACCAGCCCATGATTCCGGTTGCAGAGTTGCTTCGTTTTGTCTGGCCGAGCGACACAGCTTCGGTTTTTGTATAAAAGATTTCATTTATGTAGGCCAGACCCGTTTAAGGAGGAAAAGGGTAACAAAAGATCACCTTCACAAAAAAATCATCAAAATAGACATTATACCTTGTCGGTTTCAACCAGACAATTCTTTGAGGTTAAGTCTCTGTGCATGACGTTCATTGAATGGAGGTAAGCCTAGGAAAAGGATTGAAAAAGATTAGTTAAAAAAATTATACAATTAAATAACAAATGCACCAGAGATGAATTATTCTGACACAAGACCTTTGGTGAAAGTACAATATCGAGTATACCACAAGAAATTTTCTAAGATTTAAAATCTCCCGATAGTAAAAGTAAATTCTTTGAAACTTTATTTTTGTACTTGTAAATTTAAGAAGAATCTATTTTATTTCTATGGGTTTTTTAACCTTCTACTCCTTGATCTGAAAGCTTATTCTCCCAACTGATGAGCTGGAAATTCTCTGCTCACTAGTTGTGGGAATTCAGCGTTATATCATTTCTTTTATTCTCATTACTTAACATCTTGACAGTGTATCCGGATACCAAGGAGAAATTATATATTAGAACTTCTCCAACTCACCATTCCTGCCGCTATGTCTTTTGCAAACCTAATCCTCTGTAACCATGGCAGTTGTTTACCCTTGAAGGAAAGCAAACTTCTGAAATAAGTTTGAGTACTGTCAATACAAAACTATGATCTTACGAAAAGAGTTATCCATGACAAGCATTCAGATTATGTGTTGACTGCTCCATGTAGAGATGGGAACATAAGCAAATACACATTTTCACAGTAGTTCACAAGTCCCATGCACATCTTGCAAAATCCCATGTAGCTCCAACTTTCTTAGAGTTAGTAGAGCAAAAAAAAATCATTTCATACCTTATCCTTTAGGACTTGACGCACTGTACCACCACATATATACTCTGCAAAACATCAATGTTTTAATCAACAAAGATAAACAATCTTATCATTTCCTTCAGTCTTTGCAAACACAATACATCCACTTAGCATAAGGCTTACCAGTAATCAAGTTCAAGGTCTGGTCTCTGTACAAAATCCCTATAAACCGCAGTACATTAGGATGATTTAAACTCTTTAGCAAAGCAACCTAAAAAAAATTCAAAATTTTCTTTTAAGAGCTAACAAACAAACCCCTCTCGATAAAAAGTCTCTTCTTCTCACTAATAAGCCAGCCCCCTCTCTCACAACACTCCCCCCCCCTCCCCATCTTAGGTGGTTTTCTACAGTTTTTTCTCAAAATTTGACGGCATTGGGCATCAAGTTTCTCAGTAGTCCTACATATGCTGTGCAGTTAATAGTCCTTAGTCCTTGTCCAATCATGATTTTTAAGGAAAATGTAACTTACCTCTTTTAAAAAGCTGACTTTAGCTGTCTCATCATAATTGAGAAGCTCTTTCATCACCATAACCTCTCCACTCTGACTCTGTGTCACCTTGAAAAAAAAAATCGTATTCCTGAAACTTGAAACTAAAAAAAACGGCACAATTATTTAGCACACATGAAAGAATGCAGACGAGATGTTGATTTAAGACAAACTATGATTAACTTCCTGGTTGATCTTAAGGTTTGATCGCATGAGTAGTCCTAAAAAGGACCCTTATTGGCAACAGTAACTGACATTTCAACTTGCCAAGCAGAAGCCATTTTCAAAGTCAAGTTACCTGAATTAAGAAAATGGTAGTCCCTTGCAGAATTACCTTTATTCAGACTATCACACCAAAGGTCTGATCAATTGTCCCCCCTGGGTTGAGTCATTTGCTGCATACCTTTCTAACTTGTCCAAAAAAGCCTTTTCCAATCACATCTCCAATGATCAGATCACAAGGCCTGAAGACCCTTTATAAGAAGTCAATTACATAGCATCAATTAACTGACTCAGAGGTTAAATATACCCCCCAATGTAACCAGCAAATTCTGAGTTGGACTAAAACGTTTTGAGGAATTTTTTGGCAAATAAATGATTAGATAAGTAAACAAACACAATATTGCCGAGTCTTACCTGTTAGCAGCAGTCTCTGACTTGAATGACTGAGCTCTGTGAATTGCAGATCGTAACTTGAAATTGTCAGACAATGAATTGCTGTTGAAGAAAACAAAAACACATTTAAAAGCTTAAAGAATTTACCAGTATCTTGTCATCATCAGATTTTTGTGACTAGTTTTCGCAGAAAAGCGAATCAAAGAATTACCTTCTAGGAAGTGAATTTGATCGCATAGCAGGCTTCGATGTCTTCTTTCCACTAGCATCTTTCAAAGAATCTCCCTCCCCATTAATCAGAGGGGGGTTTTCTGAGGATGCTGATGTTTGACAGCGCCGTAGTTCCCTTCTGGAAAACAGAGATATGGACCTATTACGAAAGCTTTTATCTTCAGCAGCTGCCTCAGATTCAAAGTCAGAATCAACACTGAGCAGTCTGCACTGTTTGGGTTTCAGGTCCAGTCCACTTGCATTTCGTTCAAGTGTAATTTCAGTAATCTCATTTGATTGGGACATCAGGAGAGTAGCAACCTATGGGGGTAAAAAAAATGCATAAAACACTTTTTAACTATGATTGACATTTGTATCTTAAAGGATACCAAACTGCAAAACCAGAAGATGCTTAATTTTTTTAAGTCTTTTACAGTGTCAGCTATATACATGACTCAGGCTACCTCCATAAATCAGTCATTCTCAGCCTCTTTCTTCTTCACAAAACAAGTAACTATCTTGGCACATATTCAGTGCAACACACATGCTTAGTATGGAGTCCCTAAGACTAGGTCTCACTATATTTTTAAAGTAAATAGCTTATTCTGAACCACCTTGGATTTTCAAAGGATTTCTCCACATTTCCTAATTACCCCAATTACTACACAGATTGATTACCCATTCTTTGATTACCTTGTCAATAGTAGAGGGAGACACAAAAACTTTGTTGACCTCCAGTACCACATCTCCAATCAGGATATTTAATGTATCACAACTCTGTGACTTTGTGGTTGTTCTAATCCTTATGACAAGGAAAACATTTCTCATATCACATACAAAGTACAGGTATGCCACCAAAATTAAAGTAAATTCCATATAATAATTAATAAACTTGAAGTACCAGTACTTTAGACATCCACATTTTGTTTTGCAATTGTAAATACCACAAAGGGTACTAAAAGAGTAGACAGACCATCTACCATTAAAATTTATTTACTGCACATACAACAAAGATATTTGAGATCACAATCAAGTGAAAATTTATATGTTCAAAGAAGATGACACTGAGACAAAATAAGAGTACCCGTTGATCACAAGAGACATCTCAGGTTCTTTCTCCAAACCTCTAGACTTTAGAGACCTCTTTCTTTCTCTCTTCAAAATTTCTACTTCAATTTTATGCTTGCTCAAAGCTCCAGGATTCAGATTTAAGTGATGAACAGCATGCAAAGAAGGGTCCCACCAAGACTCTTCTTGTCCTTTTGTGAAGCACATACAGCTAGGGTTAAATATATTTCAAATATCATAAGAAAAAAATTGCGGATTATTGTTGCAATGCAATTCATTTATCAAAAGATACAATGACATGTAATTGTTGTTCATCTTGCAAGGTACTAAAAGCCAAAGTGTAACTTCTACCATATACCACCCCCAGGGAATGATCAAGAAGTCATTTCTCCTTACAGTATTGGTACAATATTGAGAAGGAAGATAACGAGAAAATAGAAAAACATCTTTTGGAACTTAAAATTGTAACAAAGATACATACATACATACATACATACCTACCTACCTACCTACCTACCTACATACATACATAGGGTAATTGACCACTCCTCATAGGGGCTTTTCAGGACCAACACCCACCCATCCCACCCAGGGGAGGATATCCACCACACAGTAATCTCATGCGTGGGAAATTAACATCTCCTACTCCTAACCCTGCAGGAGACGGGGCCTACGGTTTATTCGTCCTTATCTGAGAAGACTAGAATATCTATCCATTTCTTGATTATAGAAAGGTAGCAAATTATCCTCACTTATTTTAAGACCATGAGTATTGGTCTGGCCAGGGTTCAAACCCTCGACCTCCCGCACCACACAATCAGGCGCTCTAACCAATTGAGCTAATGGGGAGGCAGCGTAGATCAAATAAATGCAAGATCAGATAAATGCAAGATTTGCTAATAAGACTTGGGAGTACAAAGGTAAAGTGAACCACCACCCTGCAATTTCTGATTCAGCTTCAAAATCTAGTCTTTAAAATTCAGCTGCTGGTAGAAACTTTTTACTTTTAGTGCATTATGTCCACTAATAACGTGAGTGAGTATTGATCCCCATATTAAGCCAAGGAATAATGTTCTTATACTGCTGGAAAATCCTGTGGTATATATCCCTTCATGAGCTAAATATCAATGAGCTTATCAATTTCCAGGACTTTCAGATCCCAAGGTTTATTTATAATTGATAAGGGTGGGAGGGGAGGGTAGGGGGAGAGGTATTACAAACTTATTGAGGACCACAATGTAAACTTTGTGTCTCTTCTGATTTCTTACTCATGTGTTATGAAAATTGTAAATAGTAAAAAGTTCTTTACTGTGAAGAAAATCCTATATCTAAAAAGGAAACTAATCCCAGTTCCTACTTGCTTATCTCTCATTACATATAAAGTCTTAAAAAAAGGAAATTAAGAAAAGCTTCCAAATAGTACTACATACCTGTGTTTTTTAAGTAAACTAACTCTTTTTGTTTAATGGAGAGAGTTATTGGTACATGGTCATATGGAGCATGATCTTTGAATCATATTTCATGTATATCTTTGCAATATTACTAAACTACCATGATGCTGACTAAATTATTTGAAGCATAATACCATGTCAGTCTATGTCGTTCAACAAGAATGTAATCGTCTTCTTCTCCCAAAAATTGCTGACAGTTTCCACATGAAAAACATTCAGTGTGGAATTTATGATCAGCTACAACCTGATGGGGAAAATTTAGAAGAAACAGATTCAATACAAGAAGTTTGTTTTGTTTTCCCAGATGTGTAATCCCATGTTCCCATGTTTGTATACCCAGGCTTTGTGGCCCTTACTGTATGAGGTAATAGTGTGCCTGGATGCAACAGGGATGGAGAAAATTGCAAATCACCAAGTTCAAAATTTCTGGTTCAATTTTTCAAGTTTTCAATGTTTGGTAGAGCCTTTCAATTACCAGTAACAAAATGACTAATTTTTGTTCCTTATCAATATTGACACTAAACAAAATAATGCAAATTACATCAAAATCTACTTTTAATTCAGCAGGTGACGAAGTTATAATTTCCTGTTACTGTTACAAGAAATTTATTTTAATTCAAATTTGGGAAAGTTGCTGAAAGCTGAAATGGCCCATTTTGTAGCATTCCTGGACACAATAAGAATTTGATGTACACTCGCTCTATGATGCGGAAAATTGAAAAGATTAAAAAGTTTTAAATCGGTAGATGAAGAAATACAACCAACATTAAGCGTAAAATATCACGCGCAATAAATTACAATGGAAGAGTTGGATCAGTGAATGAGGCTCATGTAAAGTATTCGCCCCTCTAAAACTAAGGAAACTATTCCCAACAACAAATCAAGATCGATTCAGTAGATGAACAGGTTTCATCAAAACCACAAAACCACAAAAGAATTCTGCGAGTACAAGATTTATACGTAGACATACTCAGACATACTTAGAGAACGAGATGTAACACGATAGATTATAGCATAATCCATACCATAACAAGTCCACTAATTTTTTGCTCGCAGACGTGACACTTCGATCGGAATTTTTCCGTGTAGTCTTTTCTGCAATAAAGCGTCTTGCCACGAGCATAATAGACAGACGACAGTTGCCGTTTACACTCTGAGCACCTAAAAGAAAGATTGTGTTAGGGAAAAGGCATCCGGACATAAAGGAATTCAGTTTCCTGACAAAAGGAACTTACTTGAAACAGTTGCGGTGCCATTTGCTGCATAGCGCCTCTATGGGAATCTCATCCTTTTGTAGCGGATTGCCACAACTTATGCACACTACGCCTTCCATGCGAAGCAAAGCGAAAGATATAGGACAGACTTGAGCGAAGAGTAAATGCGTCAATGAATAATATTGACTAACCTGCCATTTTTTTATATCCCAAACTACCCCCTACATTTTGTCGACGGGTGATATTTTCCGCACTGTAAACTGCAGCCTGGCCTAAAATCCGCAGGCCTGGCCGCTAAATGTTCCTCAATCATCTATTCCTAGCTAGGTCCTCAAAAGCTAAAATAAGATGAAATCAAAACGAAACAACAACCACTCAGCCGTAAGCCGGTAGTTTCATGTATAGTGGAGATGAAAAAAAATTGGCCATTTAGAAAACTAACTGCTTTTGATCGGAAAACTTGCGGCAGTGATGGGTACGAGAACAGTAATCGTACACCTGAAAAATAGTAGTGTGGGACTAAGGGACGGGATCATAGTAAGTTATTCTTAAAGACCAGCTGTAGCGTGCGGGTGCAACTGCACTTTCCACTCAAAACCAAGATCTACAAACAAACGTGAAAACGTCAAGTTTCTACAGATATCACAGCTGCCCAGTGCGCTATTTCCATTCCATTCTGATCTTTGTTCCTCCGCTCAATTCCCAAAACAATTATCAAGCCTGAGGCTACAAAGAAAGGAAGTTTTTATGAATTTCTCACCAGAATCACCACAAGTTTTTTTTTAAGGCGATGCAGACCTTTATAAGAAGGAAAAATGTATCACTTGGAAGGCCAAACATGGAATTGATACAAACCTTTTGTCGGCTAAACCGATCGGATTGACACCTTAAGAAAAACGCCGATTTACATGTAAAATGCTGCAGTTGGCAAAAGAAAAGTAAAATGCTCATAGCGTATCTGTTTCCTAAAGGTAAAGGGAATATTTCTCAAACGTCAACTGTAAAGAACGGAAAAAATAAGAAACAAAACCAAACTTGATTGTTGTTCCTTCAATGTCTCTAATTGTACTTGAAAGCTGAAAAGTCACAGAGAAACTGGAAGAAGCCGCAAGTTGCAAAATGTGTAATGAGTTCACAAGCATCCCTCGAAGAACGGTCTTCATCCCAGGGACAAATGCGTTCCTGGTAAAATTTAAAACTGTTTATTACCAGGGAACGAAGGATATTCCGGGGCACCTTGGTTGATTCGCTGCATCGCCCCTCCGGAAGGCTCCACAACAACAACTGTAGTCGCCTGTTATGGCAATAAAAAAAAAAAGAAAAAAAAAGAAAAAAAACAATTACAAAATTTGTCCGGTAACAGATATGGACGATATGCAAAGAGCTTTCGTATCCAGCGGTCTCGGATTGTCAACTGAAGAATGCAGGACAGAGCGTGACATGTTTTGCAAGTTCACTCGTCCGCTGTATGGTCTACTTCACAGCTGTTCGTGACATGTCACGCAACATAACTCCCAACCACACCCCACACCGCAAAAAGCTTTTTTTTTTTGTTTTTGTTCTTGTTTTTTTTGTTTGGCGCGGGGGTGGGGGGAGAGGGGTGTATGACATCCTAAGGAACGGCTCTATGGGAAATGTGTCACTTACGACTTGTCCAGTGCAACAGACTCCTATGCAACCAATGATAGAACCGCCCAGCGCAAGGAGGGCTCCCACACCGTCCAAAATGAAGATACCAAACATACAGCGCTGGGCTACTATTATGTCGTCGCAGGTATCCACTGTACATTAAATGGCAATGTAGAATGAGGCTAATCAGTTATTTTAATGTATTTACTATCGCAAAAAGGTTAGAATGCGTTTTATGTTTCATAACGGCACTGGCCATAATGAGATCCGTGGCGTTCGTCGACATATTGGTCAGCCTTGCAATTTAGTCGTGGCTTATTGACTCCTCGCTAAAATAGTGGCAAAATGTTTTGATTATTTCTCTTCGACGTGCAAACTCTCCTCAAAATGGAAGAAAAAAAACAAAACATCATTTGGTAGATGAACAAAATATCAAAATGAGATGATTACTCTTAAAAGTAGGCGGCTTTGTCGAGGAAGGCGAAGACTGATTCAGATTACAAGCGATCGCATTAAAAACTCATGTTATATTTTTAAGTGAAATTAAAGAAACCAAGACCCATCGAGTTACATAAGGCCTATAATGTACATATTCCACTCATGAGAAGACTACAAATGGCAACCTCCTTCAAAAAGACTCGAATACGTTATGTATTAGAGGCTTACAGTTCATTGGGATATCGTTTTCTCCACTGCAGTGACATGATCCCTCCGCGCTGATGCTGCATTCGTCTTCCAGTGTCGCCCTTATAATGCTGAGTAAGGCATAGAGCCCAAATGAGATTACGGCTCCGACCGCACACGCAACAAACCACAGGATGTCCAAGACAAGAAAGAACATCATCTGAAAAAAATCCCGAGTAACTCTCTTTCTTTTTATAGCGATTATCAAAGAAGTTATTCTTTGTATTAGCTCTCAGCACTGCCATTGATTCGCCCGTGATCGCCCCACTTTATTTTTTAATGGCATCTGTTTTCAACAAATGAGATAACCACCCATTCAAAGAAGCCAGTGAGACACCGTAAAATTTCCAGGGGGACAGTATAAAAAAAAAATCATGTCAGCTCCCGTCAAGTGTCTCGATGATGAAGAGAAAGATTGAGAAAAACCTTATAGTTGTTAAAAATGGTAAGGCTGGTCAATCAAACATATTTCATAGCAATCTTAGTAGCTTTTTAGTTTCTTTCTCTTTCCCAGAAAGTCTTCCTTTGACATATGGCCTCTTGTAACTGCTTCAGACATTCTAAGCCGTCTTCGGCCGCAGAACCTTTGTTAAAACAATTTCCCTCGTTATTGTTTCAGCTAAACACTTCATTTTCAAAACAGAAAAAAGGAAAAAGTAGGCATGACTGATATAAATTATAAGAAACAATTCCAGAGAGCGTGGGATCTACAAATAGTGACATTATTGAGAAAAAAAAAGACAATCAGAAAGAGATTGATTCATTTAATTTTGAAGAGGTTTGGATAAGCAAGTTTTCCCTGTTTCGTTTCTGGACGGCAAATAGGCATTTTTTTATTATTTACTGTAAATTACTCACAGCTGTTTTGCTTTTTCTCAGCCACGTTATGAGACCAAACACTGCACAAAGCAGCAACTAAATAGAAAGAGAAAAATATGTTAATACAGCTTCACTTACTAATGATTTAAAATGGCGGTGCTAGTAACAATACATACCTGAGCAGGCTGAGCAAAGTTATAGACTTCAATTCGTTGAACTGAACTTAGAATTTAATTGGAAGTAAATGTATCTTGTTGATATTTTTCTGGTATGGTTCAAAATAAATGAGAATTCTTTAAGTAACCAACGTTTCTTGTTGTAGCTTTCTTGTGAAAGGATTGCGCAAGGTCTTTAATTAACGTGGCAAAATGTAGGAAAATTTGTTGAGAGACAGCTAATTCTCAACTTTACTTCGACTCGCCAGCCCTCTTTGATCAATGAAAGTTGGGATGAATGCACATTCATCTCCCCATACGAACGATTTTAGATTAGAAAACATTCTAGTTGAGGTTAATTGGCGTCCAGTACTGAAAACGTAAAGCAGACTTAAGCCCTAAATCATGTCATTTTGCCAATTTCAGTTGACGTTTTACAATTCGTTTTCATTAGATAATCAAAACACACATTAACATATGCCATACCCCGAATCCTGTCCAAAGTCCAGATCCCTGCACACCTCCTATTGAGGCATAAATCGCTCCACATATCAAGTCGACGACCGCGGTAATTAAAATGAAAATTGACAAGATGCCAGCCGCCATCGCCTTGCTATTCTCGACAAGATCAGTCATTTTCGCCCTTAAGAAATTCTCGTCAAATGAGCTTGGCACTAAAGCACAAAATGACAAGACCACTGTGAACTTAAAGAAAATAGTTCAAGTTCATTACTAGAATCGCTTCAGTGATAAATAAGTGCCGAAGTTAGGAAACTTTCTGTGAGTTGTATCAGACTGCTTCGCAATTTCTCACAACGGAATGAGTAGTCTCATGTCAACCGCAGGACGCCCAGGCCCCCTAAAGGCCGTAGATGTATTGTTGATTATTGAAATCATCCAACACCAAAATGTTTCCTAAGAAAAAAATCCAGGTAAGAATGACGTTTTTATGTGTGTCTTTAGCGGTAGTGTTCGACTACTTTGAAGTCGTTTGGCTTCTTAGAGTGATACTTCAAAATTCAAACAGCCCTCATACAGCCTATGTTGCCCGTGTCTTTACTTTGGCGCCTTGTTTTAGGGTCAATATATCTCTGTGAGGGGAGAAGTAGGGGGAAATTGGTACTTTCAAAGCTTCATGTGATGTCTGTGTGACAAGAGAATACATCGCGCTCAACAAATTCTTTCAGAGTGCGCTTTTTGAAGTAGACAAAGAAACAAGGAGGGTTGGAGTTCGTATGATATTAGGTGTAGTTGCGAAAAGATTACCTCTCGTACAGAACCAACAATCGTATATGTTTTTGTTGTCTTGATACCGAAAGAGTACGAGAGAAAAGCTATAGGCAAGCTGAGATCTTTCAATTTCTTCATGGCTTTCAAATGATCTGACCTTTTTTCCACTTATACAATCTAGATATAGTTCTCGTTTGATTAGGCGTAAGACTGCAGCGTTTTCCTGTTCACAAGTAGGAGAAGTTCTTTATTTAACACAATTCACACCTTTTTACAGCGTTCGGGGACTCACGATGCCTTTAACTCAAAAGACCTAAACTTCATTTTATCTAAGAGACAGCAAAAGACTCATAACATTGAATTGTTGATTTGTAATCTATTACGCCTCAGAAAAAAAGTCACACCGATGTAAACTCGTATAATGTTTATTATTATTATTATTATAATGTAAAATTATTATTATTATTAAAAGTTACATCATTGGATAATGCAATTCAAGACTTTTTATTGGCTTAGCCATTATGGTATATCAGCCAATATACCCTAATCTACAAATATGGCAAGCGTAGTGTCAGCTTAAAATTAGAAGGGAGCTAAAAATTTAAAAAAAATTTGATGATTTAATTTAACGTTTTTAATAAAACAATTATTCCACTCGCGCTTGTTGGATATGAGATGATAGATAGCCAACGAGGCGCTACGCGCCTCGTTGGCTATCTATCATCTCATATCCAACGCGCGCTTGTGGAATAATTGTTCATTATTATTACTATTATTATTATTATTATTATTACTAGGTCTAGGTGATACAAACCCCCCTAAAAATCTCGTTCCTAGGTCATCCCTCTCCCTCCATGGAGGAAGGAAGAGAGAAAGCCTTGAGATCGAAGTTGTACAACCAAGCCCTGAGACAAAAACGAAAAGTGCAACTTGCGCAGCAGCTGTTCATTGTGAAAGCACGCTGACCAAAACATTTGCTGTGTTCAGAATGGTTATCCATCGAATACACTGAATTTTAGGCTACCACAAGTATGATATATATTACAAGTTAACTGGTGAAATTTTGTTTACTTTATGCATTGAACTTTTAAGCGCTTCGTATTTTTCCTCTCCTCTCCCCGTTTCCTTTTTTTCGACTGGTCTTGATCCGCTGTTAACGGAGACAAGATCCCTTAGTAACCTGGCTTTTCGGGGTATTCTGGTGGAGCTTGACCTTGCTGTTGAGTCGTCACGGTCGTCATCACCATCGCAGGCTGTTGCACCACAACCACATTAGTTTCCTGCGTAAATGAAAATGTTATATAATCGGATAAGTACAATAGGTGTACCAGTTTTCCCGTCAAGTGGAGGGCCACAGGTTTGTCAGCTATACAGCTGTTACGTGTCCCCCTCTATAAATAAAGTCCTTACTTACTTACTTACTTACTTACAGATACAGTGTGAGATTTTGGTATCCTATAAACGAAACCGCATAGATAACGAAACAAATTTGTGCCTCGCATTATTGATCAGTTGACAAGGAAATGATGTTTCACAACCAAAGATTAAATCAAACTTAGGTCCAAAAAAGTAAACACTATAGTTGCGTGACTTACAGATTTGGCGCAGCAAGTTCCCATACAGCCAATGATAGAGGAAGCAAGAAGCAAAATGACTCCGAGGATGTTAACGAACGTCATGCAAGCAAAACAGCTTTCAATTGTTTTGATGTGACTGCACTTGTCAACTGTGGGAAAAAGAGATCACAGTTAGAGTACGCAAGGATATGACGGTCATTATGCATTATTTAGAGAGCGGGTTAAAATCTTGACGAACTTGAGAAAACAAGGTCAGAAAACTTTTCAAGATTGAAGGAATACAAGCGAAATTTGATACTAAGACATACAAAAAACTGCTAATCACAGATGGCAGCTATTTTTTTATTTAAGCGCTGAATCGTCACTGTAAATGAAGTTCTATCATGCCTACGGTCCGAGTGCCAATTCCCCTTCTTGAAATCAATTCCTAGTTTCAGCTTCCAGAAATTAAAGTTATATCCAAACATTGACAACGTTAGCTTCTGTATTCTTCAATTACCTGCTTAAAAACTTACTAAAAGTGTTATACGCTTAGAGAAGGGATGCCTTAATAGCATGAGAAAACAGCAAGAGTTATCGCTTGATACCAAGAGTATTTGAAGTTTCCTTTCCACTGACCTGGGATTGGGACTTTCTTCTCAGCGTTGCAAATGCACTGAGATCCTACCTGTTCGCATTCTGACTCCACTACCTTTCGGATTAGGTGCCAGATAAGCCACGCAATTAGACAGATAATCACGAAAACAGTGGTCACAATATCCATGAGAATGCTCAGTACCAGGTAAGCGATGAACTGCGAAAAAAAAAAGAAAATCCATAATGGATTTAAAACAAAGAATGAATTGTTCGTAAGAACGACTTTTTGACGTCACAAGCCCTCACTTTCCCGAAGGGACTTGGAAGCACACGACCGGAATAGTATCGATATTATCCCATCTAGTAACGTGGGCGAAAAAGGGCGTGAGTAAGGATGGGGGGGGGGGGAGGGGATTGAAGGAAGATTCGCTCTACGGGGGGAAGCATCACGCTAATTTAAAAGCGGCTTCACACCATTTACAACACTCTCCCCTCCCATATGAAAAACAATCATTTCCAGAGAAGATTGCATAACAGAAATGTAAACATGCTCCACTACCCATAATTATAAATTTCGTTTTTACTGTTAAAAAACCGAGGGAAAAAAAAGAACTAACGAAGTAGTATTAAAATTTACACTAAATCGGAAGAATAATCAAAGAATAGAAGCAATGAATAATGATAAAGTGGAAAAATCAATACAATCATTCTGAAATGCTCTCTTACCGCCCCTTTGCTCAGAAGAAGCCATGTCACCAGCCCCAGGACAAAAATGATCATATGCTGTAGGTTAAAAATTGAATGAAATTATCAGAAAGATGAAGGAAAAATTATAAAAGTTTGATCTCTAATTGAGTTTTTATGGGAAAGAAAAGAAACTTCTTGAAAAGTGTAATTTATCTAGGAACAACATTTCCGTTTTTTTCTTCATTCAAGTTTAGCAAACGTTTACCGTACCCAGGTCTGTCTTTGTCTTTGGAACAGGGTAGCAGTTGTTTTAACAATTCCGAATCGCAAATTTAGGCTAATCAACAAAATGAAAACTCATGCTACAACAATCCATTTTCGGCTTTCATCGAAAAAGCGTCTCTGAAACGAACGCCATTCCTTTTATTTTCAACAAAAAAGGCATTAAACATTACACATCAAGTGCTGACTGAACCCGTAAATGAGGTACATTGAGGTCTAATTTGAATGACAGTTCAGGTGTATATACACTATGTCCTTAGCGATCACCAAATCCAATGAAAATCCCTCTACACTGGACAAAATACCTTGATTTTCGGAGATTTGCTTTATCTATTTTTGCCAACCCAATTGGTATCTGACACATGATTATACGACAGCCTTCCACTGGCCTAGAAAATTTTACCATAGCTATGATATTACTTAACAGCCGAGAACAGAAGAAAGAATTATTAGCATCCGCTAATGATCACATGACTAGCAAGGAAACTGTCCATCTATTCATAGTTAGTAGAGCGCTATGTTGGTGCTCAACTGCAAAAAGAAAGACACCAACACAGCGCTAACTCGCCGAAAACGCTTCAAAATGGCCTGAGACGCTCGGAATCAAAAAAGAAAACAACAAAGCAATAAGGTAAGCCCATTTTATTTCAAAACAAGACATTTTTTCCTCTCTTTTAAGGCAAACCGATAACATCCTATACAAACCTTTATAAATATAAAACGTTGCGAAACACGTTAAGAGTCACGTCCGCTTTTCTAGTAGTGAGCTTGGGCTGCCTGTGAGCCAATGAGTCGATATTTGGATAAAGTTGAGGACAACAATGTGTTGCAATGAGGTTATGCTCTTTGATTTACAATGAGGGGCTGACCATTTAACTTTTGAGGGGGGGTGGGTGGGTGATTTTGAAAAAGAATTTCCTGCAAGCACTTGTTGGAAGAAAAAAATTGCATGGAGCCCAAATGAAACAGAAAATATGTACCAAAATATCGGAAAAAAATATCCTGCACAGCAGATTGCTAGAAAAAAATTTCTTGATGACCAGAAATCACCCACCCCTCCCCCTCAAAAGTTAAATGGTCGGCCCCTAACAAACAAGGAATCAATATTCTGCTAATGATCTCGTGTCAATAATGAATATTGGAAATCAGTTGTATTCAAGGTTGTCTCAGTTAACCAGACAATCATTTTTAATACAGACAAAATTACCCACACTTTTAAATGTGTTCGAGACTGACTATGAACTTCGATACAGTGAAAGCTACACTGGTACTATTCATCAAGAAGCTACAATAGAAGGATATCAGTACTGTACCTCCTTAGATAGAGCCTTTCAATCACTTATATCTGAAAATTTCAACAATTTTGTCTTGACAACAGGATATGCTGTAGTTTCTATCTATTGTAGAGGTAATGTGGGCTTGAAAATATTTGATTCTCATGCAAGGGTTATTTATGGTAGAAGCCATCCTCAAGGTACATGTGCGCAGCTTGAAGCATCATCACTGAATAGCTGAGTACATTATTTTCAGAGTATACATAACAATGATATATTTGAGTTGAAAGGATTAAAATTAATAAAGTTCAAAATAGTACCCTTTTTCAGAGTCATGCCTGTGAAACCAGAAAGTTCAATGTGAGTTGTGCTGTGGCTGTCTATTCACTCAGCTACTCTGTAATAAAATCATGTAGTTATCGGAATTCAAGCACCTTATCTAATGTTATTCAGTGTGGCAAAAGATTATATGAAAATTCATCTTTAAACAAGTATTTACCATCAGATGATTTGCCAAAAACTGTTGATGTTTGTGGAACTGAAGGGAGTTTAGATCCTAAAAGTGATTACAGTGAAGGAATACTGTCTGATTCAGTTGACAGCAAATCAATTCTTAAGAAATCTTGTAAGAAATAATAGTGAATGTACAGGGTTTTTGATGTGGTTTTCAGTTTTTTGTATGACATTTTTAAACCCACAAAAAGGTCAAAATATGTGTATTCCCTTTTGGTATTTAATGAAAGTTAAATGCCATTAATTGAATATACTAAAACTGTAAACACCACTGCTTCTCTTGTTGCAGCCATCAGCAATATTCAATATTCAGAGATTTTTATATTAAAAACTATGAACTATTGAGCAGTAGTACTGCCTCAATCTACTGATTTCTGACAAATGCCCTTGGGTGTGAACATTTGGCAATAAACTATGACTCAGTACCAATAATAGATGAAAAATTCCCTTCTTGTGGTTAAAGGCAAATACATCACCTACTCAGGGTTTGTAAAAGCCTTGAAAATGCTTAAATTTAAAAATAAAAAATTCAAGGCCTTGTAAGTAGTGAAATTTGGGGACTAGGGCTTCATTTTTGCTGTGCTTTTTCTTTAACAATTTTCAAGTTGAAAATTACATTACTTTCATGGAAAAGCTGAGAAGTAATATTAAATAATTTTTAAAACGCTTATGCAAACCTTTCCAAAAGTGGTCCTTCAATTTTCTAAAAACTTGGCCTTCAAAGTCATTATATAGTCAATGCAGATGATACTATTTTCCATGTCACTAGGTACATGTAGTCCATCCTCGGAGACCCAGGGGCTGAGTCGATTTAAAGTTAGAGCATGAAGAGCCCCTAGGGACATTGTCTTACAAGACTAGTTCCAAACAGTCGCAGTCGTTCTGCCATCTCATTGGTGCCAGAAAATCTTTGTGTTTTTCTGCCCTATCAGAGTAAAGTGTACTTTAGAAACCTTTCGTGTGTTTCAACACGGAGATATATCCTGGTAGCTCAGTTGCTTGCTATGTTTGATTGGACCGTGGGAAGGAGATTTGCTTGAGGTGAAAAGTTTCAGTCTCAGCAGACAATGTGAGAGAAATCGATCAGATTGTCCGCGAAAATTTTACCAGAAATTATACTGAATATTTTCACAGGTATCACTAGAGAACGTGTTTTCAAGTTTGCGAGGTTTGTATACAACGCGATGGTTGCAGTCATTGATATGTCGCTTTAAACGTTGAACGAGATTTAAGCTTAAATCTTTCTAGATTTTTTGCATAATTTGCTATGACTGAAACTTTGCCAATCCCGTGAACTTATTTCGTCGCACGGGCCACGCAGGTATGTCGAGCAACTGGTACTTGCGTATCTTTCTGTGCGTGCCAAAATCTAATCTAATATTCGCTTGAAGAAAAAGTAAAGCTAAGCGTGGAAACTTTTGTTTATTGGATGTGGGTAGATGACCCTGTACTACTAAGCTGACATTTGCAATAAAGCAAACCCGCCCTTTCCATCCAATATTTGTTGGTCTTTGGTTTTGTTTTTCTCATTGAAAGCAGCATCGGATCGATTCCCAATGATCAAAGGTATTTAACTTGGTCTTCAACAATCGACAGAAGAGGTGAAATGACAATGACCAAAGGACTAGAAGAGAATCCGTGGCCTTCCCAGCTCAAGAATTTCAACACTCTAGGCAGCAGTTGAAAGATTAAACTCTTTCCAAACCACTTCGGTAACTGCCCGAAACATCTCTCCTCACGATGTACTCGTTAATAAGTTTTTGTTCAGATTTTAATTAGCTAACCGGAAACACAGCTAAGCTTTCTCTTAACGCTTGCTGGAGGTCGTCCACGAACTTAACGTTCTCTGCAACCTTGGCCCTCTTGTGAACGACTTTACTACAAAGCGAAGATTAGATTTTGGCGCCACAGAAAGCAGAAAGCTACGTAGGCGAAAGCGCCAGTTGCTTGACCTACCTGCATGGCCCGTGCGACGAAATAACTTCACGGGATTGGCAAAGTTTCAGTCACAGCAAATTAAGCTATCAACGACTTCAACCATCGTGTTGTAAACAAAACTCACAAACTTTAAAACACGTTCTCTAGTGATAACTGCGAAAGTATTCAGTATAATTTCCGGTAAAATTTTCGCGGACAATCTGATCGATCTCTCTTGTGTGCTGAGACTGAAACTTTTCACCTCAAGCAAATCTCCGTCGCACGGTCCAAACAATCACAGCAAGAAACTGAGCTACTAGCATATACGTCCGTGATAAAACACACGAAAGGTTTCTAAAGTACACTTCACTCTGATTGGGCAGAAAAACACAAAGATTTTCTGGCACCAATGAGATGGTAGAACGACTGCGACCGTTTGGAACTAGTCCTGTAAGACAATGTCCCTAGGGGCTCTTCATGCCCAAACTTGAAATGGACTCAGCCCCTGGGTCTTCGAGGATGCATGTAGTCATGACTGCGTATTTTTTTAGAAAGCAATCAACACGCAAGGACGTGATTTAATTAGCATGACCTAAAAGGGGGATTTTGCATAGATACGAGTAATTTTGCATATACGTTAGTGAAGAAAATTGTTTGAAGCATTCCATTTTAAATTTACCTTAATGTTTGAAGAGAACAATTAATGGTGAGTTTAGGATAAACGACCTATACATTCGCGATTACTTCGTGGGTGGAAAAGGAAGAGAAGAAAAACAGAATTCAAAGCGAGCCCACTCAGCGCGCCGTTTTGTGTTTTGTGATTCCTGTTAAGGGCGTTGCTATGCAATCTTTGAATCGCTTCACGGGTAAAGGGGAAAAAAAGCAATCGCGAGAGCAATTCCTGAGCAAATCTGCAAATCTAGCAATGATGCTATTCATGTTTGGTTGTACCAAAATAGTTTCGAAATTTATAAATTCATTTCCAGGAAAATCAAAGGAAAACACTTACATGGAAAAATAGATTACAAATGCCTCTCGGCTTCTATAAAATTTCAGGGATCGATCTTAATATCCTGTGATCGAGATTGCGTCTTGTTTGCGGTCGAATTATTTACTCAAAAGAGATTCTCATTAATAAGCTTTCAATCAAGCAAGCGGCCCAGTATTCGAGGTAAAACGGCTTTTATGTTCTCTGGAATATCAAACACCGTTGTCAAGGCCCTAAGCCACAACAAAGTCCCATTCAGAAAACAATATGGTTGCCATATTCGTTTTATCGTTTCATGTAAAACCCATGCTAAATCGGCGTAATCTGAGGTAATCGTCGTTCAACTTACCGGGAATCCTACCCACAGACCAGCACCATCCTTTCCACCGAGTGCAATATAGATGAAACCACATACGAGATTGCAAAGACCCACTATTCCTATAAGTATGCCCACAATTCCAGCTGCCCTAGCCTTGCCTGGTTCGGCTTCACCTGCCATGATTCCTCAGGACTTCAGCAGAGAAAAAAAAAACGGGTTGAAAAAATCTGGAAAGGCGTGCGACACTCAGTGAATCCACAACCGATTTACGAGGCCTCAATGCCAAGGGAAGTGGCCACAAAAGACTCTCTGCGGCCAATGTCGTCCTGTGAGATTCTAATGAGAGCTTGTTTCCTACAGGAACGAACGTAAATAATCGTCCAAACAAACCATCGTAACCAATGATACCGCACTAAGGTCCACAAACGTTAATGAAGGCCGATTGTCAATAGTGAAAGGAACAAATGCTGGTAGACGAACAAAAGAAGCTAATGAGATATCTATTGTTTACGTCCACCAACATTGCGGCAATGACGTAAAGTGCAAACCACCTATTTTGTTTGATAAAAAGAAAGCTAGTAATATTGTTTCAAAAATGATTATCGCTTCCTGTTTATGCCCTGTTTTCATGGTTACAAGGCAAAAACAGATGGAACGATTTACGATTTCATTTGATCGTTTGGTGAAACATTCTTTCCAGGAGTCCAAAGTTAATTTTAAGGATAAATTAACGTCGCTGTAAATCTCGGAACCTGCAAAGCTCTGTGAGTACAATTACTAAAAGCAGCAAGATATATGCAAAGCCTCTGTTACAACTACTTAAATATTGAAAATCAAAGAAATTAAGATGTGCATGATTTCTTTGACATGATGTAAAATCAACTCAAAGAAAGACTTTCTTTTATGCATTACATTAACGACGAACTCGGACTTTTTCAAAATCGCTAAAAAAAAAATTTTAGAGGCAAAAAGGACGACTATACACCACAGGTAAAGTAATTCAACGGTTAGTTATCAATGATTTATGGACATAGTCAGCAATATATATTAATATAGGTGAGGCAAACGGTAAATCTCCTACATTCACTATAAAACAACAGTCTGCTACACAAACAGATTGTATGGGCTCCTTGTGGTTGTGCGCAGCAGTGGTCATCTATTTTTTATTTCCATGAACAATCATGAAAAAAAGTTCCGAGCGATTAGCAACAGTCGAGGTGCGCTGGATGTTTTGAAAATATCCTAGGAAACCCGTGGTGGTGATTTGTTTTGCACTCATTGTTCTAAACCCTTATCAACCTTCAAGTTTCCGCAATATACAAAGAAGTTGTCTGAAAAATGAACGAAAAAAACAGAAAAAATCTGGCGTTTTCAATCGTTTGAAAGTCGACTACGAAAAGATAGCTATTCACACAGAAAAGAGAAAATATTCATCTTAGTTTAAAGACAACGGTGCATGTAAGATCCTATTGAACTCCGACCATCATGATGATGGCGCAATATACTTTTTTCGTGGAGATATGAAAACTGTTAGAGAGCGAGTCACGTAGCCAGTCCCTTTACATCTGTTAGAGAGCGAGTCACGTAGCCAGTCCCTTTACATCTTTTGACAGATCAGTAGTTGCACCAATAGTTGATGTTGCTATCTGAGTATCTCCGGATTCTTTGCAACGTGCAGTTTTGTTATAAGGCTAGGGGCTTCATCGGAACAAACGGCCGCCGCAAAGCTCAAGTCTATTTCTCCCAACCGAATTAAGCAGTTATGGAAACATTTCAGGTTTCACTGCCAATATTTATAGTCATTGTATCTTTAGATATGATAGTTAATCAATTGGCGCTTCCCTTGAATAAGCACCGTATTCCGATTGCAAAGAATGTGCGAAACGCCGCTAGTGCTTAAACATGGGAGAAGCTCACAGATGAAAAACCACTTTCTGATTTGGTAATTCTAGCTTGTTTGATCTTACGTTTTACCAATTGGACTACAAACGTCAAAGTGGGATCAAAGGGCCTTTTAATTGCAATTCCTATATTCATCTTACTAACAGTTATAATTTGGTTTGCTGATGCCACACTGAGCATAACATTCGTTTAAAACTTATACTCCGTCATCTAAGTGGGTCGTGATATATTCAGAATTTGCAGAAACGTCGTTCACAAGTGCCAAACCGAATCATATTGACAGAGATTAGATCCGTCGCCAGGTTTGATACCCTAGTGTGGATTACTTGTGGATTTTTGAAAGTTTTCTCAAGGCTGTAGGCGGGTAAAATTGGAGAACCTTTTAAAGCATCGAAAGGGACTATCAATCGTAAAATGTAACTAAATGTGTGAGCAATTTATGCGGGTTTTAGTCTTTTATACTCTCAACAAAATCTCTTGGTACACGTCTTGGTGTGTCCTGCATGGACGCTCGAAATACTTATCAACTGTAGTTCTAATAGATGAATCTTTTATAATAATTGTGTGAGATAAACCGTGCATAAAATTTTCCTTTCCACGTCACTCTACAAGGAGAGGGCGCGTTAGCCAATCAAAACTAAGATATTTTGTTGGGTGATAAGAATTCATATCAAGCACGCGTAAGGAAGCTTTCTCTAATGCCAGAATGTGATGCTTTGAACCACTTGATGAACCAACTTATCTCCCACGTATTCTAACCGAATTTTAAGCGCTTTAAAAACTAGATTATGGATTACTTATGGTACCACAGACCACGACATTAGTGAATTTTTTTAATCGAACCATACAATGACAACTTTGCGAGGTGAAAGCCTCGATGGTCTGGTTAACTAAAGAAAACGAGTAAGACACAAGTTGGAAAAAACTTAACAACCGTCTTAAGCTGACCAACATAGCAATGGTTTCTGTAAATAACAATATAAATGAATTCACCATCTCTGATAGCGCTAGTATCTATCTACTTTTAGAAATTTTAAGCGCACTTCAAATGAATATTGTAAAACCAAACCGAAGATATAACAGAGATTTCAAAGTGATCAGAAGCTCACTAACTGAAGTTAAAGGGTGACGCAAACGACCCTGACGCAATTTTGCATCTATTTGGTCAAGAGGTAATTAGCATAATCAATAAAAGACCGAGTCTCCTACCCAGATCTTCTACGGCTAAGCGGGTGTACATTTCAGTTACGCGGCAGGATCTAGGTACGAAATACTTAGAAGACCATACTGAAGACAAACGGAATCCTGGATTAGTTTTTCACACAGAAGAATGCATTAAACAAAAGCAGTCCAACTAAAATATGCTATAGGATGGTGAATTTAACACTTGATTTTTACTGCTTCGGTGGCAACCCATAATCAGGTGGGGGACCCCCGGCACCGGCTGGTTGCATCATCATACCCTGCTGTTGACCTGGGTATGGCTGCTGACCTGGGTATGGCTGCTGACCTGGGTATGGCTGCTGAGCCGCATAGCCCTGAGTTGTGGTTTGCTGTACTACCATAGGATACCCAGCAGGTTGCTGTACCACTACCACGTTGGCTGTCTGTAAAAATAAGTCGCGCATTAAGTTAGAAACGTATGGCCTCGGTAGGCTTCCAGTATGATTTGCTAAGGAGCGGAGAAGGGGGGAGGCGTTGACAGCATATCTCCTTTGACGAGAAAAGAAGTTATTCATCATGACATTCCTGACACTCCCTCGTATGTGAGTTGGACTCTAGCATGGAAACATTTTACCAAAGAAGCGATCTTTTTCTTTCTCTCCCTCCTTTTGGAAGTGGGATGAATGTTTTTTTTTTAAGTCAAACCTTTTACTCTGTCTTTGGTCAACACATTTGCTTTTTTTGGAAGAACACTTATTGATTTTCCTTTTATTCAAGACATGTGGGACATACCAGATTGATGATCCAGCATGATAACGAATAAAGGTCACACATCGGTTAGTAACCTTCCAATGTGAAATTCTAGGTCTCAGTGTTTTCTCAGTAAGTGAGATTTAACTTTTCGACGGTGAGAAAATGCGAACCTCAAATTCTTATTTCTTAAGATTAATATCGTTAGTATCTCTAAATATCGTGACCCAAAATTACTGTCATGATAAGATTTGGCGACTTTCATTCCGAGATTACGTGACTTACAGCTGGTTTGGCACAACATGTGCCCATGCAACCGATGATGGAACCTGACAGAGTCATAATGGCACCAAACGCACTCATGATCAGGATTGCCAAGAAGCAGCTCTCGATGACCCTGATGTCATCGCAATTGTGCACTGCAAAAGGAAAAATAATGGTTGTATTTAACGGACAGTGCCTCTCTGGCCCACAAGCAATATGCTTAGGTGCTTTTAAATCATGCAAAACGAATCGAAACAGTAGCATTCGCAAAGCAGTTGCAATAGTCGTGGCAAAAGTAACAGCAAAGCTATAAAAACACTTTCTATATACAGTCGAACCTCCACTAACGACCACCCCTCTACAATGGCCACCTCTTTGCAACGGCCACAATCTTGTGTCCTAAAGGTGGCATTGGGAAGAGGTTCAACTGTATCCCCTAACCGGCACGACCAATCATCTAGCTTCACTCTAGATATTTACCCGGCCATGGCTCTTCCTTATCGGTGCTACAATGGCATGTGTCTCCACGTTGAGAGCAGTTCGTCTCAACCAACTTCCTTATGAAGTGCCAAATCACCCAGGCGATGAACGCGATGATGACTTGGATAAGGCTCACAATAAACCACAGGATGTTCATCACCAAGTAAAACACCATCTGGAAGGCATAAAATCACCCTAAATTTAAGTTTAAGTTTGAGTTTAAGTTTAATTCATTCGCCACAGGAATGGCAGGAGAAAGGAACGGAACTTTCGTTCCAATTGACACCTAATCACCTTTTTACCCACCCATCCCGCCCCGGGGAGGACATCCATCACACAGTAATCTCGTGTGAGAGAAATTAACGTCTCCTACCCCAACCCTGCAGGAGACGGGACCTCCATTTATCGTCCCTATCCGAGAAGACTAGAAAATCTAACCATTTGCAGATATTGTTACAAAGGCAGCACTTTCTTCTCGGTTAATTAAAGACCCTGAGTGTTGGTCCGGCCGGATTTGAACTCACGACCTCCCGCACAACAGTCCGGCGCTCTACCAATTGAGCTAACCGGGAGGCGGTTAGCTCAATTATCGCCTAAATGTTATCGCCTAAATGCTGTAGACTGCTGCTTTTCTTTTTTTCCTGAAATGAGGGAGAATGTGGGGGTAGGGGGGGTGGGAACTTGAACCAACATTTGCGCCTCTCACGGGAGGGGGTTAGTTGAAGGGAAATCGTGGGTGGGTGTGTGCCACCGATGCTTTCAAAGCCTGTTGATTCTGCTACCTTGTTAGAGGAAAAGACTGTTTCGTCACTTTCTAAGGAAAATGTCTGTACATAGATGCATTCATTGTTTTTCTACTCACCGCTGTTTTATTTCTCTTCAACCAAACGAGGATTCCGAGACCACAAATAATGGCAAGCTGCAGTCAGAGAAAAATGCGCAAAAATGAAAATACTTAGCAAAGCACATCAAAATTAATATATTACATTAACTAATCACTGATCTGATCAACTGAAAAACTGATCAAACGAACCGGTGAACTAAAAAACTTATGAATAAATGAATAAAGTGATTTTTTCCTGTCTGTTTGGAGCTATTAGGGACTTTAAACAAACCACGACGGCGACGGCAACGAGGACGTGAAAAAAACAAAAGATCTAATCGGCAGAACGATAGCTTAGCGAGTGCATTTTAAAACTTGGTTCATCTTTTAGCCGTCCTTTGCAAAACAACAACGTGTTTTCACCAAAATTTCCGTCGTCTGCAGACCGAAACCGCGACGGCAAATTATTTTAATTGGTGGTTTGCACCTTACGTCATTGCCGCCATGTTGGTGGACGTAAACAATAGATATCTCAACAACAAACATATGAAACATATGTATGAACTGCGGTTATGAAACGTTTATGTGCACGATCCTTCGCAGTAAAGCACTATTTGAGCAATAGTGAAAATCAGACCTGAAAAAAATTTCAGGCCTGTACGGGATTCGAACCACTGACCTCTGCGATACTAGTGCAGCGCTCTACCAATTGAGCTAACAAGCCAACTGGGAGCAGGCCATCAAATTAATTCGACAATTTTTTTTTTTTTTTTTTTTTCAGGTCTGATTTTCACTATTGCTCAAATAGTGCTTTACTGCGAAGGATCGTGCACATATACGTTTCATAACCGCAGTTCATACATATGTTTCATATGTTTGTTGTTGTTTGATTTATCATCTACGGGTTTATGTCGAATTAATTTGATGGCCTGCTCCCAGTTGGCTTGTTAGCTCAATTGGTAGAGCGCTGCACTAGTATCGCAGAGGTCAGTGGTTCGAATCCCGTACAGGCCTGAAATTTTTTTCAGGTCTGATTTTCACTATTGCTCAAATAGTGCTTTACTGCGAAGGATCGTGCACATATAAATAGATATCTCATTAGCTCCTTTTGTTCTATACATTATGTTGAGGTTGAGTTGTGGCGCTGTATTGACCACCTTCAAAATTTGCTGCCGGATTAATATTCTTTTGTTTAAATTTAAATTAGCCTTTCCTGCCTCGCTTGAGATGATGTCTTCTTTTGAATTTTGTGCTGGAGAACGAGGCCAGGAAGGGTAATTTAAATTTAAACAAAAGAATATTAATCCGGCAGCCATTTATGAAAGTGGTCTATGAGATGGCAAAACACATGCAGCCATTTTCGAAATTCTAATTAAAGGTAGAAATTCAATTTTTAATCGACGTCTTCCTTGGCGTTGCCACCCTGATTGCTGATGGTCCCTATTTAAGACTCTGACAACAGTATCAGTTTCAATTCAGAACCTGGCGCGCTGGTTCGTGCGCTAATCAGCTCCTTACAATATGTTGTTGTCAGTTATAAACCGACAATTGCGATCAACGACCAATCAAACGTCCCCCCGAACTCTTCCTCATGAGTACATGCACGTAAAAGGAATATAAACCCAGCCGCCGTAACGAGTTTTAAAAAGTTGACTACTTTTGACAGAGAACTTCCCTTGATAACGGTAGCGCATTGATCTGAAGAAGAGCCTTGAACCGGTTTAAACTCCACCTTTTCACAAATTGTAATAGACCTACACTGCAGCGCCGTTTTTTTTCGTGGATCGCCGACTGGTTTCTCTACCGCTGAAGTCAATATCTAGTTGGTGACCAGCTAAATTTTTCCCTTGCCTAACGAGGCCAACATCACAGATTCGTAGAAACTAACGACTTGGCAGAGGTGAACTCATCCTCGGAGACCCAGGGGCATTGAGTCGATTTCAAGTAAAGGGCAGAAGAGCCCCTGGGGACATTGTCTTACAAGACTAGTTCCAAACGGTCGCAGTCGTTCTGGCATCTGATTGGTGCCAGAAAATCTTTGTGTTTTTCTGCCCAATCAGAGTGAAGTGTCGTTTGGAGTCCTTTCGTGTGTTTTAACACGCACATATACAACAAGCTCTGTTGCTCGCTCTGTTTGTTTCGGCCGTGCGACGAAGCTTTGCCCAAGGTGAAAAGTTTCAGTCTCAGCACACAATGTAAGAGAAATCGATCAGATTGTCCGCGAAATCTTACCGGAAATTATACTGAATACTTTCGCAGGTATCACAAGAGAACGTGTTCAAAAGTTTGCGAGGTTCGTATAAAACATAATGGTTGCAGGCATTGATATGTCGCTTTAAACGTTAGATGAGATGCAAGCTTAAAGCTTTCAAGATTTTTTGAACAATTTGTTGTGACTGAAACTTTTCCAATCCCGTGAAGTTGTTTCGTCGCACGGGCCACGCAGGTATGTCAAGCATTTGGCGCTTATGCTTGCGTAGCTTTCTGTGCGCGCCAAATTCTAATCATTGCCTTGTGGTTAAGTCTTAACAATATGGCCAAACTTGGAGATAATGTCAAGTACGTGGAAGACCTCCAGCAAGCGCTTAAAGAAAGCTTAGCTGTGTTTCCGGTTATCTAAAACCTGAACAAAAACTAATCATCGAGAACATCGTGGAAAGGAGATGTGTTTTCGGACAGTTACTGAAGGGGTTTGGAGAAAGTTTCATCTTTCAACTGCTGCGTTGAGTGTTCAAATTCTTGAGCTCGAAAGGCCACGGATTCTCTTCTAGTCCCTTGGTCATTGTCATTTCACCTCTTTTGTCGATTGTTGAAGACCAAGTTAATTACCTTTGATCATTTGGAATCGATGCCGCTTTCATCGGGGAAAACAAAACCAAAGACCAAGAAATATTGGATGGAAAGGGCGGGCTTGCTTTATTGTAAATGTCAGCTTAGTACAGGGTTATCTACCCACATCTAATAAACAAAAGTTTCCACGTTTAGCTTTTACTTTTAATTTTTCAAGCGAAGATTAGATTAGTTATTGGCCGGGCGACCACAAAAAAATGCGTAAGCGCCAGTTGCTCGACATACCTGCGTGGCCCGTGCGACGAAATAGCTTCACGGGATTGGAAAAGTTTCAGTGACAGCAAATTATACAAAAAATCTTGAAAGCTTTAAGCTTCCATCTCATCTAACGTTTAAAGCGACATATCAATACCTGCAACCATTATATTTTATACGAACCTCGCAAACTTTTGAACACGTTCTCTTGTGATACCTGCGAAAGTATTCAGTATAATTTTCGGTAAGATTTCGCGGGCAATCTGATCGATTTCTCTTACATTGTGTGCTGAGACTGAAACTTTTCACCTTGGGCAAAGCTTCGTCGCACGGCCGAGAAAAACAGCGAGCAACAGAGCTTGTTGTCTATGTGCGTGTTAAAACACACGAAAGGACTCCAAACGACACTTCACTCTGATTGGGCAGAAAAACACAAAGATTTTCTGGCACCAATCAGATGCCAAAACGACTGCGACCGTTTGGAACTAGTCTTGTAAGACAATGTCCCCAGGGGCTCTTCTGCCCTAAACTTGAAATCGACTCACTGCCCCTGGGTCTCCGAGGATGAGGTGAACTTGACATTTCAGAAACGGCGATTAATTCGCTGAGAAACTGAAATCTGAAACGACCTCGCTGCGTCATCGTTTCAATCACGAATCCTGCAAGCAGATTTATCGATCCTTTACAACTGTCCACATTGCTGTATTTGGCGTAATGCCAAATGTATTTATGACGCAACGTTCGACGTCATGATCAGAGACTTTGTTTGCTCAAGCGAAGCGATGACTTAGCAGATCTACCACATTTTACTTTAGGTTTAGCTTTTATTAAAAAAAAGATTAAAAACAACAACACCTGTCGAGCAGTTATCTGGATACCTTAACCGTCACAGGTATAAGATATTTGCTGAAAATGAAACTTTGCTTAAAATTCCTGGTATAATCAGCGGTGCGAATTATGACGGCAAATGTTTGCCCTAATCGTCGCATTTAAAACTCAATACAAAAAAATATCTATTTCGAAGGGTTTCGACCAGCTACGACGTGCTATTTATTATTCAAATGAATAAGGGCTGATAGTTTCAAAAGAAACTGTTTGGGGCCGCGTCGGTGGGAGTAACGAAATCGAAGGGCTCCGACGAAGGGCTAACAATCGAAACGTCAACTTTTGTAATCTTTACGGTGGTCAATTTACCATTTCAACTTTGTTGATATGTCCAAATTATTTATTATTCAGTTCTTCGCATTACGGCGTGGTAAACGGGTTGTTATTTTGGAATGATTGTCAGTACTTTCTTATGGACGTAGCACTAGCGTGATCAAACCTATTATGCCTTTGATATTCCCAAATTCAAGATCTGCTGACTGTAAAGTCACTGCTGTCAAAGTTGACATCAGAAGAGATTATGAAAGGCAAATAAAATCCTCCGTATGGGGTTGGCTCCAAGCATGAATACATTTGCATATGATACTGCTTAATAAGTTGCAAAGAGTGAAACATCATGGTTTAAAGTTCACTTGGTTTTAAAACAACATTGGCCAAAAAGATGTATCATTTTCCGCTGAGAAATATGGTTGGGGAGATACGACTTCGATTTGAAAGGAAAGTGCCTAACCTCAAAATGGTTCACGAAAATAAATTTTTC